>NC_135167.1:1432453-1457453 GCF_041146795.1 Maylandia zebra
CAAGGAAATAAAAGATGAACTGAATGGATGTTTATTTAAAGTAACGTCACATAATGCAGTCGCACAGAGCAGCAGCTGCCTTTGTTTCATTGTAGTAATGTTTGATGTAAGTGAAGGATTTGGTCCGGTTGAATGTCTCCGTCTGTGTTGCTCCGACAGGAACCTGAGCTCCGTGAACGAGAGAACGAGGCAGAAGATGAGAGAAATGCCCAGCCTCGTGGACTCTCTGGTGACCTACATCCAGCAGGAAGAACAGGGCGACGAGAAGGTGAGCCACAGAGGCGCGTGGATAATGATGTCTGAGTGCAGGCGCTTTAAAACGTCTGGAGCCGTGAGCACAAACCACAGACGCCGGAGACGTGGTTTGTCATTTACAGCAGAACAGTAACCAGCTCAAGTCTCACTGAGGTTAACCTGGAGTGTAAAGAGTGCACGTTTGCTCTGATTCATCGCTGCCTCGCGTCACAGTTTCAGCATCAGGACTCTGAACTGTGCATGACTGTAGAGGCTTTACTTCTAAACTTGTATAAACGAGGAGTGATCCCACAGATCTGAGAGCCGGTCGATAGAAACCAAAACCAGAGTTCACTTTGGCCGACCTTCGAGATCATCTGCTCGTCTTCATTGTGTTCGCTGCTGCGTTAGTATCAGGCTGATTTTACTCTCAGCTCTTAGTTTCACCTACTAAAGTGACGAGTGGGCCTGGTGCAGTCTGGACTGGTGTTTGTCAGGAAGTCGCTGACTCACCGCCGTCCCACTCAACGGATTTCCCAAAGTGTCCTCGGGCTGGTTGTGCTGGAATGTGTCGCTAAATGAATAAAACTGAAGACATTTCCTGTATGTCTTTGTTCTATTTTTAGTGTGGCCAGTATTCCAGTTATTCCTCTGAAATCGTCTCTGTGCTGTTGTTAAAAAGTGCAAAGATGTAAAACTGCAGCAGTGCATCATAAAGAAGGCTGGGAGAAAGAAAACAGCTGGTTAATAAAAATAGATTTTGTCTGTCCTCGGGTCAGAGCGGGGGTGGGAGCGACTGAAACGGGATATCGCGATGTGCGAGCTTCAAGGACGAGGGCGACAGAATCCTCAGTCATTCCCAGTTTTCGATGGTGGCGACTCTCCACGTTATTAATGGTGCGGTGGTTTGGGTCGCGTGTGAAAAGGGTTCAGACTTCTTTCTGTGCTTTTAGTGTCTGAAGCTCATCAGAGTCGGCACGGTGACTAAGACTCGCTGCTTTGAGCCCGTTTGTTTCGGTCGCTCTTTTAACTGATATCCATTTTTTATTTCCTGTCTGCGTGTTCAGGGTTTGGAGAACTCCCTGTGCGTGATGAGAAATCTGTCCTATCAGCTGTACTCGGAGCTTCCCCCCTCAGTCCAGCTCCGCCTCGAGGGCCCGTCGAGAGCTTCTGCCAACAGAGAGATCGAGACCATCGGCTGCTTCACTCTGTACAGCAAGAAGAACGTGGAGGTACGAGCAGGAGGAGAGGGTGCTGGTGTTATCCACCCGTGTGGTGCTCTGTGTCTGGATCCCCATCACCTCCAAAACCTTCTGCACATTAGAGTAGCTACGGTCTGCTAGATTTCATAGTAATGTGTTCGTTTAAAATCTAACTTAAATGTGAAACTGGAAAACAGCAGCAGACAGACGTAAGCAGTTTAATCACACGAGCGCCTGAAAGATAAATTCATAACAATCTTTGTTTTTATTGAACGACTCAACTTGATTCTCACAGTTTATCAATTTAGTACAAAGTCTGCAAACAAGTGCTACTGTAACTCATGAAAGTAGTTTCGTTTAATGTTAGGTTTGTTTAGTCTGGTTTAGCTTAGTCTGGTTTAGTTTAGTTTAGCTTGGTTTAATTAGCTTGGTTTAGCTTAGTCTGGTTTAGTTTCTTTTGGTTTAGTTTAGTTTAGCTTAGCTTGGTTTAGTTTGGTTTAGCTTGGTTTAGCTTAGTCTGGTTTAGTTTAGTTTAGCTTAGCTTGGTTTAGCTTAGCCTGGTTTAGCTTAGCTTGGTTTAGCTTAGTTTAGTTTAGCTTAGCTTGGTTTAGTTTCTTTTGGTTTAGTTTAGCTTAGCTTAGCTTAGTTTGGTTTAGCTTAGCTTGGTTTAGCTTAGTTTGGTTTAGTTTCTTTTGGTTTAGTTTAGTTTTGTTTAGCTTAGCTTAGCTTAGCTTAGCTTGGTTTAGTTTGGTTTGGTTTAGCATGGTTTAGTTTAGTTTAGCTTAGCTTAGCTTGGTTTAGCTTAGTTTGGTTTAGTTTCTTTTGGTTTAGCTTAGCTTGGTTTAGCTTAGTTTGGTTTAGCTTAGTTTGGTTTAGTTTCTTTTGGTTTAGTTTAGTTTTGTTTAGCTTAGCTTAGCTTAGCTTGGTTTAGTTTGGTTTGGTTTAGCATGGTTTAGTTTAGCTTAGCTTAGCTTGGCTTGGTTTACTTTAGCATGGTTTGGTTTAGCATGGTTTGGTTTAGTTTGGTTTGGTTTAGTTTTACGTTGAGTTTACACTCAGCAGATTTTCTTCAATTATGAATTATTTGAATAAATCAACTTTTTGTTTTATATATTTTTGCTACTTTTGACCCCAAATTCTGTATTTGTACTTGATTTCTCTCTTCGCCAGCAGCAGAATCACCAGAACCTGCCCACCCTGTCTCAGCCTAAAGGGTCCGAGTGGCTGTGGCACCCGAAGGTGGTGGGGCTCTACAAGCTCATCCTGCAGAACAGCGACTACAGTTCCTGCAGCCGCGAGGCCGCCATCGGAGCCCTGCAGAACATCACCGCGGGAGATGCCAGGGTAACGCCTCATCCCGATCGTCAGCTTTAATGCGAGGTGCGGTCTCTGCAGGCTCACGTGACCTTTGCTCCTCTCTGTTAGTGGGCGTCCGTGCTGAGCATGGTGATTATAGAGAAGGAGCGGATGCTTCCCATCCTCCTGGACCGGCTGGACACCATCAGCGACACGGAGCTCAGGCCTCTGAGCGGCCTGCTGAGAAATCTGGCCCGGCACGCCACCGACAAACAGCACATGGGTAAGAGCCTTGCTGGGACAGGTGCAGCTCTGCTTTTAAGGGGCTTCAGTGCATCCGCCTTTTTCCCGTTCTCTGGACCCCAAGGTCCAGGTCCGCTCCAGAGTCTTTCTTATTCAAGTCCTTCTTCTGTGTCGTGGCAGCTAAGAACATGGTGGGGCTTCTGGTGTCCAAGCTTCCCGCAGACGGCCTGCAGAAAATGCCATCCAGCGACGTGGTGGTCAACCTCTGCGGAGCCCTCAACCACCTGGTCACCTGCAGCTCCTCGGCAGCCCGCGACGTCTGTCACTTCAACGGCATCCCCAAACTGGTGGGCATCAAGACGTCCCACGACAGCAGGTACGTGTAGTCACGCTGATGGTCGCCGGCTCTGCCGCCATTTCTCTTTAGACTCTTCATGTTTCCGCTGAAACAAAGCTGTGACCCCTCTGCGACCTTTGTTTCCTGTTTAGGACTTCACATGTCTGTTATAACCTTTCCTTCACACTGCGGGACATGTTTGTGATGAAGCTCGTCCCTGCTGCTCTGGTATTTCCGCCTCATTAGTCCTCCTGTCCTCTCTCACTCTCTGCTGTCCTTCACTTTTAGCTCCGGGAGTCAAAAAGCTGCCCGAGCAGCCTCGACCGTCCTCTGCAACATGTTCCAGTACAAGAAGCTGCACAGAGACTACAGACTGGTGAGTTTCATGTGTAATCTTCACATGCTTCATCCAGAACACACTCTCTGTTGATTCACCCGCTAATTATTTCCAGCAGCGGGGAGTAGATTTCGTCACAGTAGATGTTTTTCTGAAAGTGCTGCAACTGAGTTTGAGGATATAAGTCACCTGCTGTTATCTTATCTTGTCAATCATTTGACCTCCTCACTGCGTACGACTGTAGCTCCTGTGACAAATCAGAAGTACCTGACTCCGTGGTATAATTCTCAAACACGCACCCTAAAGCAGATGACTCGTAAGCTGGAGAGGAAATGGCGTGTCACAGATTTAGAGGATCATCATTTAGCCTGGAGAAATAGTTTGCTGCTTTATAAGAAAGCCCTCCGCAAAGCCAGAACATCTTACTATTCATCACTGATTGAAGAAAATAAGAACAACCCCAGGTTTCTCTTCAGCTCTGTAGCCAGGCTGACAAACACACCATTGATCAGCAACCAGAGACTGTTGATCAGCCTGAAGGCTCCTAAAGACGAGAAGAAGGACAGCTGCTGCCTGAAAACCTTTAGTGAGCCCTTATGTGTCAGGAGCATCAGGAGCATCAGGACTCAGTGATGAGGAAGTACACATCCTGGACAGGGGGGAACGCTGGTTTGAGGGCGGAGTCAAGGAGACCATCTCTGAATCGAGGAGGGGGCCTAAGGGTACATCTGTCACCATCTTACAATGCTGTGATTGCAGCCGTTCCCCAACTCTCTGTGAACGGGACTCATGGCCAATTGGTCAATTTACATGTTAATGGTCATGACCTCGTAGGCCATTGTTTCAGTCATTGTGTAAATGTCCTGTTTATAAGGTTGGAAACCTGCAGTCAGCTGCAAACATCCAGATGAACAGAATCAGCCTGTTTGGATTTCCTTACCTGGATGATTGAGCGATAATGCAGAGACATCAAGCGCGCACCGCTTACGAGTGTGACAATAACGCATCAGGATCACGTGTGTGTGAGGACGCGGCAGCGGGACTCGCTTTGGCACAAGCAGCGAGCCGCTGTGCCAAAAACAAACCAGCACCACATTCACCAGGTTTCTCTCTCTGCGTCTTCATCCTCAAAGGCTGAAGCAGCAGAGTGAGGGCGAACAGGACGGGTCTCAAACGTGTCGTCGAGGTGAAGACGGAGGCGGCGTGCTTGTGGTGACTTTGGGAGCCTTTGTCACATTTCTGGTTGCAGCTATGTTTAAGTCAAAGAGCCTGAACCCATCCTGCTGTTTTATTTCCTGCAGCCTGAGCTGGGGAGAAGCTGTGGGCGTGGGCTGTCATTGTGCTCCGTTTGTTTCCACCAGATGGTTTTCTCGTCTGCATCTGGCTGCATCTGTTTTTTATCTCACTTGACCTCCACTTCTCGTAACTCCTCTTCCTCGCTGCCTCCCTCCTCTGCTCTGCACCCGAGCCTGGCCCTCATTAGTCTGTGGACGTGCTTATCTGGAAGTTCTGCAAAAGCAAATATTTTCTCTGAAGTAAGCAGCAGTCAGACTGGAGACTTGCTAAACTCCGTCTCTGAACTAAAAATGAAATTAAACTTGTTAATGATTGGGCTGGCAGGGGCTCACTCTGCCCCAGAACACCACATGATGATGATGATGAAAAGCTAAATGCGAGTCTGTCTGTAGCCTCCCCTCCTTCTGTGGAGGCATTAGCAGACCCCCCACCCGCTCCTGCTGTGAGAATCCTTTCCTCGTGTCTGCTGAGCTGCAGCAGGAATGTGGAGAATCTGGCTCAGACATTTTGGGTTCGCCTCTGTGTCTCTGCTGAGGTGAACTTGGCGGTCCTCCTCCCGTAAATCCGCGCAGCACAAACAAACCCAGGCCTTTATCTCCCTGCACTTTCACACAAACCCAGTTGTGCAGATAACACATCTGGAACACAACTGTGCAGAAACAAAATGACAGGATGAATATTTCTGGTTTACAGATGGTGAAACTTTTTCTCTGCAGTCAAACTGTCGACAAACAGCTTTGTTAGGTAACGCTGAGTGTGGCGGCCCAGCTTTTATAGCCCAGGCTCCGTTTATTGTGCAACTTCTCTGAGTTTATGGTGCTGCGCTGTGGAAACGGCTCCGAGCGCCTGATGAAGGCTGACAGATACATGGGCTCCTTCATTCTTCTGAGCCTGCAGCAGGCGACCAGGAGACGGCTGCAGAGGAACCTGGAGCACAGCTAAAGTTCAGTGACACACACAGGGACACACACAGGGACACACACAGGGACACACACAGACACTTTAGTTTATGACAGAAAATCTAAACTTCCAGTCCTTCAAAAGTACACCGTGCACGGCTGCATGGCATTGTGCCGATGTCCACGTCAGGATAACGCTCAAAATTCCTGATAGATCACAGAGCCCTCAGAAGCTGCTCCTCTCCACATCGCTTATAATAGTGCTGCTGTGGACTGAAGCTGCTGTGGGCTGAAGCTGCTGTGGGCTGAAGCTGCTGTGGGCTGAAGCTGCTGTGGGGAAGCTGCTGTGGACTGAAGCTGCTGTGGGCTGAAGCTGCTGTGGGGAAGCTGCTGTGGACTGAAGCTGCTGTGGGCTGAAGCTGCTGTGGGGAAGCTGCTGTGGACTGAAGCTGCTGTGGGCTGAAGCTGCTGTGGGGAAGCTGCTGTGGGCTGAAGCTGCTGTGGGGAAGCTGCTGTGGGCTGAAGCTGCTGTGGGCTGAAGCTGCTGTGGGGAAGCTGCTGTGGGCTGAAGCTGCTGTGGGGAAGCTGCTGTGGGCTGAAGCTGCTGTGGGGAAGCTGCTGTGGGATGAAGCTGCTGTGGGCTGAAGCTGCTGTGGGATGAAGCTGCTGTGGGGAAGCTGCTGTGGGCCGAAGCTGCTGTGGGCTGACGTTTGTAGGTCTGTGAGTTCTGAGGTCCGAGGGACATTTCACCATCACACAGCGAGGCTTCGTGTGGGCGTCTGTCTGTGGGCGACGCAGGGACCCGCCCTGCACGGCGCTGCAGCAGTGGAGCGACGGCCTGTGGAGTGAGCTACAGGCTGTAATTCCACTGAGCTGCGTCTTCAGACACTTCATCTTTTAACGATTCACGGTTGCAGCATCTTTCATCACTCCTTTGATGATTTTTAAGCTGCACTGCAGGATCTTACCGCCTGATCGGCTCAGTGTTAGTCGTACTCTACTCTGGACCTGCTGCTTATTCTTCATTTCCTCTAAAAGCTCCTGTAGTACTCGCGTGTTCTGCTCACCCTACACTGAAGTACTTTAAGTATTTGTACTCGTACGCGGTAAAAAAAGAGGAATTCATGCTGTAAACTGTGGGTGTGTCTCTGTTGCGACATCAGCTGTGTTGGGTGGGTAGGTGTGGGCACGTAGTCGCCCACTAGAGGGCAGAGCAGGACTGAGTTGTACCCTCCTCCAAAGATTCTTTTAATCACAGCGTTTTCTTCATCAAACATAAATCATTTTGTTTTAGCACAAATTACAGAATGATTTCTAAACATGACCAGAGTCCGTGTTATTATTACTGTTACCCTCTGAGACACTGAGCTTTTATTGGAGCACAGCTCAAACCACTGCTGTGCAGTGATGTGCTTTCACTCTGTAATGCTCCAGTGGAAGCTGAGGGTTCTCTTCAGAATAAAAGACTTCAGCGGGGTTTGAGCTGTCACTGAGAAAACATCAGGCTAAAAACAAAAGTCCAGACTTGAGAGAAACAATCGGTGCTCACAGAAGAAGCCTGCAGAGACAGGAAGCAAAGATTTCAGAGGCTTGGAGAGAAAACCAGTGAGAGTCTAAACACTAACTTCACTGAGCCGATGTAGTGACATCACCTGCACAGAGGCTGCACACCAGGAAGCACAAGACTAAAACACAGACTGAAGTATGCTGAGGACAGCCTGAGGAACATCCTGCAGACCGGGAGACGCTGCTTGGGTTCAAAGAAAGGAGGGCGAGGCTGCGCCCCAAACACCAAAGTGAGCTTCACCGAGCGGCCTGCAGAGAGTTGAATCCCGCTGATAATCTGTGGATGTGAAGACGAGCGGTGCCAGCCCGCTCACTCCAGCCGGTCGCAGCAGATGGCCCCGCCCCTCCCTGAGGCTGGTCGCCAAAGTGCTGCTCATAGGGGGTCATGTGATTGTTGGGTTTTTCTCTGTATGTATTATTGTAGGGTCGACCTTACAGCGCCTTGAGGCGACTGTTGCTGTGTAAATAAAAGTGAGCTGAGTGTGAGACAAACATCTGCAGGCTGGTGTCCAGCAGGGGGCAGCGGGTGAAATCATGCAAACATCCAAAGTAAAACTGGGACGTTTTTTGTATTACGAACGATGATGATGACGGTCGAGTCGCTCTGTGGGGACACTGGGTGAGTTTCTGTTTGTGTCTTTTTCCAGAAAGGATTCGGCAAACGAGACTTCGCAGACGGATCCTTCTAGGCTCAGCGTTTGACCTCGGGACCAAGACGAAGTTGACCGAACCCGTTATGTGACTGCGACCGACTTCCAGGAAGGCGATAGTGACCCCGAGCCACGCAAACGCACGTGGCCTTTGGCAGCTGTGCGTTCGCTCAGCCGCAGAGAGTCTGACGGGAAGCTCGACACGGACACACGTCAGAGTCCGACTCCACGCCTTGGACGTGTTCGCGTTACGTGCGGTGCTCGTAGAGTTTAGCTTTGGTTGCCGATGCGTTCACTTACCGTTGTAAATATTGATGCACATGTGTGTCTTTTAGGGTGTGTTCACATCAAACATGAAGGTTTCACCTCATGTGACTGCAGTCACCGTGGAAACCGGAGCATTCACCCCTGTGATGCCGATGGTTCAGTCGGCGTCCACGTGGCGCTGGAGGAGAATCCCGGCTCTCCCGTGTGAAGGCAGATTCGCCCCCGTTTGTATCGCCCAGCATGAACTTGCCTCATTGCATGAACTTTGTATGTAATCACGCTCCACGTTTGTTGTGAACACACCGTTTAAGACCTGCAGGTCACCACTCACTCATTACTTTTTTTAATCCAAAGGTCAGAGGTCAGATCTTCAGACTCTAACGACGTCTCACAGGTGCGTTCTGGCAGGTGAGCGGCGTCCTGGGGCGTGCTTAAAGGTTAAAGGATGATTCGGTTTAGTTTAGCCTGACTTGTTTCCGTGGGCGACGGCTGTTGGGATGATTTTGTCGGAAAGCCGCGAGCAGATCACGCGAGGTTTGCTCACCGATTTCTGCAACTTCTGCTTCTCACAGCAGAGGTGTGAGTTGAGTTAAAGGGAAGCACAGAGGGTCGAAATGTAGACGTGATGATTTCGTGTGTAGGAACATTTTCTAACTGTTAATAAAAGGTAATAAAACTGAAGTGAATACTTTAACTCCTGTATCTGAAATGAAGATTAACAACGATTGCTGGTTGGTTGGCTGGTTGGTTGGTTTGTAAACCATGAACGAACAAATGCGTGGATGTTTCTAAACTGTGTCAATAAATACTGTGCATTAACAGAAGTTCTCTGGATGGTTCTTATTCGACCGGCCGTGTTAGAAGCTGCTGCTGAAACGAGCACAGTGCAAACATTGTTTTTGAGGAGGCGTGGCCAGAGAACGCAGCCTCGCCCGGCTCATTCCCGCCGTGAGAAACATCTGCGATCGTGTTTCCCCAGCAGGTCATGTATGAACATCCAGCACAGCAGCCGGCGTGGGAGCTGTCCACTCTGAGACCACCCACAGTGGAACAAGAGTTCCCTGAGATGGAAACATTATGCTGCTAAAGTCACAGTGATTCATGTCAGTGTGCTCCACATCACAGTCACACTATAGAGGGCATGTTTATGGAGTGTGTCGTTTCCTGACACCACCCACAGGTGGTGCTGTTTACTGCATCTCAGCCCTGCTGCTTCACTCTGCGTGCAGCTGATATAAATCCCAGTGATTATTAGCATTAGCAAACATAACCAGTCTCACCTACAGAAGCATTTTCACACGTGACGCGACGTGGGTTTTACCCCTGCTGTTAAAACCGCGCACAGGAGGAACACAGGGCGAGTGTTGCACCATAGGGGGCGCCCTCGAGCTCACCCGCAACGAATGAACAAAGAACAAAACTGTAAATTTCAGGATGTGAACACTTCTCCTGAAAACGTTCAACGTGTTTTTGATAGAAGGGCTTGTTGTCATAGTTCCGTTTAGGGCAGGACGTCCTTCACCCGTGAATGAGTCACAGCCTGTTACAGTTAACGGGAGGATCAGACACTGACAGAGCAGAACGGTTCCACCAGTAGAAGCGTTTAGACGTCCGTCCACCTGCAGAGACTCACAGCGGTAAAGTGAGCCGTCATTTGTGAGCCGCGGTCAAGCCAGCCGCCTCTTATCCGCCGCATAAATTTCCTTGCGCTTTTACACCAGTCTGTACGGTAGCGCCTTTTCGCTTTATATGCCGATTGAAAGCCTATACCCGCGCGCGAACAGTCGCACGCGCGCACACAAATTTAAATGAAACAGCCCAATACAGTCAATACAATTATGGAAATTTCAGAAATTCATTAAAAATCATCCTGAGTAGTTGAGGTCCAACTTTCAACACATCCCTCCTCCGGGACACCTACTGTACCTGTGTGCCAAGTTTCATCTCAATTCACTGTAATCTTTATCAAAAATTGAAAGAACAATTATATGTCAATGCTGGATGTGTGTCCTTTCAAAGTGACACTAAATAACAGAACTCAGGCACATCAGGGAATAATCCAAAAGGCGGATTTATTAAACAAAAACAACATACAAAATATCTCTAACCCATACTACATAACCTAAAAAGAAACAAAGGGACACTTAGAAGCACAAGGAAACAATACTGAAAGGGCAAGAGACACAGTCCAAACATAATCCACAACTAAAACGCCAAAAGAACAAGTCATCCCACATAGCAGACGGGTCTTGCCTGGATCTGGTGTCAAGCCGGCACTGCTGGCTGACTTCTGGCATGGTAAGATGGCACTGTTTATGTGATGGCATGCCACATTTGGCCTGATTGGGTGAATGTGACATGTTGTATAGAGCACTTTGAGTAATATGGGTGAGTAAAAAAGCGCTGTATAAGAATCAGTCCATTCACTGTCTGAACAGAGTTTCGTCATGTTACTTTTACACTATTATGTTCCAGCACATGTTGTTATTACATGGCTTACATGGCTAAGGCACACATTAGGCTGACATCTGGGGCCAGAGCTGAAACTGTTCTGGGCCAGCACAGGGCCAGCAGTGTGTCTGCAACTGGCCTTGTGCTGGCGCATGTGTGGGCCACCTCTGGTAAACCAGATCTGGGCCACCAGAGGGCCGTCATTCTTTGCGGTACGCAGGCCATGTGTCAGCACATTGTGTGGGACAGATCCAGGCCATACCAATTATGCTATGTGGGAGGAATTATGTAAAAGTAGAAACATCATAAAAATGAAAATGAACATGAAGTAAAATGTACTGAAAAGAACAAAAAAAGCCCCTCTGGCCATCACCAGTAGGTTTTAGATGAAGTGTCTCGCCCAAGGACACAACGACCGAGACTGTGGGAGCCGGGGCTCAAACCGGCAACCTTCCAATTACAAGACGAACTGCCAACTCTCATTATGCAATGTACTGTTTAAAAGAAAACCCTTTTTTTTTGCCTTGACAACATACATTCATCTTCATTTCAAATAAGTAGTTATTTTTCACACAGAGAGCAATACCACTCTCCAGCCTCTGCTGTCCAAAACTCTGTATTCATCTGGAGGCACTGTGTGTGAAACCACTTTAAATAGCTCTCATGCAGGAACAAAGCAATTGTATAAAATGAAGTGAGGGAATGGAGCTATAAATAGATTAATATAGATATATGAAAATAAACTTATATATAGACATAGGAGCACAAGTTTTAACATTAATGTAATATAAGCATACAGGTGTCTAAGCAAACATTGTGGCATACAAAGTGAGAGTGCAGTGAGTCATGTTTATTCCTGTTCAGTATGTGTCTGACACAAGTGGATGAATGAAAAAGTCTGACAGCAGCAGCAACAACAGACTATGCCTTCCTGATGACTTTCTATCCGTTTACATCTTTTTCTTTGATGCCTGTATCCCAGCTTGAAGAGTCCTGGACCCTTTTTCTAGTCAGTGGGTGTGTGGGCAGACAACTCTGGCTTGTCACCCAGTTGGATTTCCTGGTATTTGTAAGATGGCACTATCTACAAATCAGGACACATTAACTATGATATTAAAAAATGACATGATGACATAGTCCTAGGTCAGTTTACCAAGCATTTCTCAGCTTTGTTCTTTATAGTTCTGTTCATCATATCATTGCTTGTGAGTCCTGGATTATTTGATGATATCTTTACATTATGTATTCTTTTGTTTTCAGTTCCATATTGCTTTTAAGTGTAGTTCTTCTTCAGCGTTCCACAAGTGGATGGAAGACTTGTGAAAACACTCTAGTGTTAAAGCCAGTCTTGTCTTCATGTCTGTTGATGCTTTTGTCTGTGTCAAGCTCGTGTGTCTTAGTCTGTGTTTTAGTTTGGTGGCCTCTTGTCTCTTGTGTTGAGTCTTACTTCCACTGTCTTCTTATTCCCAATGTATCCCTGCTGTGTTACACAGCTGTCTCCAATTCCCCTAATCGCCATCCTATTTATACATTTTGCCAATCTCCCGGTCTGAAGTACATTATTCTATTCTATTCTATTTATACAGCACCAAATCGCAACAACAGTCACCTAAAGACACTTTATGTTGCTGGGTAAAAACACAACAATAATACAAAGAAAACCCCAACAATTTAAGTACCCATATGAGCTAACATTTAGTGTGAGTGGGAAGGAAAAACTCCATTTGAAGAGGTAGAAACATCTGGCAGAAACAGGCTCAAGGAGAGACAGCCATAGGACAACATATACACTGTGCAAGAGATACATACTAACTAATGATGAAATGCAGAGAGGTGTATAAACACAGAACGAGCAAAGAAGGAAAAAATTCATACATGATGGGAAGCCAGCAAGAGCCTAGGCTTATTGCAGCACAAATAAGGGAAGATTCAGGGTCACCTGATCCACTATAACTGTATTATTTGTCAAAACTGAGGGTTTTAATTCTAAGCTCAAAAGCAGAGACGGGTGTTTGTCTTCTGAATTAATATAGAATAGAATTCGACTTTATTGTCATTGCACATGTCACAGGTACAAGGCAACGAAATGCAGTTTGCATCCATCAAGAAGTATATATTGTAATAGATGTATTACAATATATATTAGCAATAATATAGGTATGTAAGTATATTACAGAAATGGGTCTATTATGGTATGTTATAATGTACACGGTATGAAGTAAGTTGTGAATATTCTATAACTATAAGTATGTACAGGCTGTAGTGAGTACAAGCTATGAACAGGATATAAATATGAAAAACTATACAGAATATGAGATATACAGCTATACAGAAATGTGAACTATGCAGGTTATAAACAGTTGTAGAATTAAAAATTATCGTATTGTACAGAATGATGTGAGCTGCATCCACAGAAGAGAGGTCTGAGAGATGAAGACTCTGATTCCTGTTCAACATTAAAATTCTATAGGAACCACAAGTACACCTAATATTCCAAAATTAAAATCTGGATTTCAAAGCGAGTCAGTGAAGACAAGCAAATATGCTGCCTCTTTATAGTCCCTGTCATGACTCTCTCAGCAGCACTTTTGATCCATCAATATTAAACAATTATTGATGCAGCAGATTGAGATGAAACTTGGCACACAGGTACAGTAGGTGTCCCGGAGGAGGGATGTGTTGAAAGTTGGACCTCAACTACTCAGGATGATTTTTAATGAATTTCTGAAATTTCCATAATTGTATTGACTGTATTGGGCTGTTTCATTGTAATTTGTGTGCGCGCGCGGGTATAGGCTTTCAATCGGCACATAAAGCGAAAAGGCGCTACCGTAAAGACTGGTGTAAAAGCGCAAGGAAATTTATGCGGCGGATAAGACGCGGCTGGCTTGACCGCGGCTCACAAATGACGGCTCACTTTACCGCGGTAGAGACTCACGGAGCCCGAGTGTTTGTTCTGAGACGTTGTGGCCTCAGTCAGAGACCAGGACGTCACTGAAATAAATCACCAGCTGTAATGATAGTTGCTATTGTTGAAGCTACCCACAGGGGGCGCTCTGTAATCAATGGCATATACAGAGTAGAAGAAGAAGTTATCGTGGTAGAAAGAATAATAAACAGCTAGCTGAAGCGAGCACCAGGAGCAATTCTTGATGTTTTATTCATAGAGGAATAAGAACATTACATGGTACCAGGAGACGGGTTAAGAAAAAGAAGCAACGCAACAAGATGGATGCAATAAAACCGCCAAGTCCGTTGAAACTGACTGGAAACGTGGATGCAAGTTGGAGGACTTTCAAACAGCAGTTCAAACTGTATATTGCAGCTGTTGGAGTGGATCGACGGGCAGATGAAAGGAAAATAGCCATGCTGCTCACCATCGCCGGCACAGAAGCAATAGAGGTCTTCAACACTTTTGTGTTTGCTCAGCCCGAGGACAAAGATAACTTTGATGAAGTCATGAAGAAATTTGACGAGCACTGTCTGTCAAAGAAAAATGAAACATACGAGAGATACGTCTTTCGCTCACGCTTACAGCATCAGGGTGAGTCATTTGATACTTTTCTCACAGACCTCAAGATCAAAGCTCAGTCCTGCAATTTTGGTGATCTCAGAGACTCTATGATACGAGATCAAATAGTGTTTGGAACTAATGAGAAGAAGCTCCGAGAGAAACTGTTGAGAGAAACAGAACTAACGCTGGAAAGTGCTATAAAGATAAGTCAAGCCAGTGAGCTAGCACGACAACATGTATTGACGTTTAGAGAGCCTGTTCAAGGAGCAGCGCAACAGGAAAATGAGGCAGTGAATGCAGTGTCGATTAAAAGAAAGCCATGGAGTAAATTCAAAAACAACGACAACAAAAACAGAACGTGTGACAATGAAATGTTCACTTGCAAGAGATGTGGAGAGAAACACAGACCAAAACAATGTCCCGCATATGGGAAAAAATGTGCAAAATGTAAAGGACAAAACCATTATGCAAAAATGTGTCTCTCCAAAAACAAGGGACAAAAAGTACACACTGTGCAGGAAGACACAGATGACAGTGATGATCTAAGTGAAACATTTTTCATTAAGATGGTGTCACATGAAGAAGATGTCAATGCACAGTCTTCAAGACATAACACTGGCCAAAGTGTTAGTTCAGTCACAGATGATAAATGGACTGCTCCACTGTTAGTCAATGGGACATTGGTAACATTTAAAATTGACACAGGGGCCAAAGCTAACTTGATCAACGAGAAGGATTTCAAGGCACTGACTGAGAAGCCTAGAAGATTTACAGAGAAAGTCACGCCGCTGAGGGCCTACAATAACCAGCCAATACAAACAAAAGGAGGATGCAGACTTAAAGTGACAACAAAAGGCAAACAGCATAACATTTTGTTCACCATCGTGCCTGATGGACACGAGTCACTTTTAGGAGATAAAACATCTGAGGACTTGGGACTAGTAAAGAGGATCTATCAGATTAATACTGACGCCATGAAAGAAGCCAAACAAGACAAAAGACTGGAACACCAAGGGCATGAAGGAAGTTCAGACATTATCAGTAAATTTCCTTCAGTCTTCAAAGGACATGGAACATTGCCTTACACCTACAAAATCCAGCTCAAGGATGATGCCGTGCCTGTGGTGCATGCCCCAAGGAGAGTGCCTGCTCCATTACGGACAAGTTTGAAAAAAGAGCTTGAAAGAATGACTCAAATGGGTGTCATTGAACGAGTGGAAGAGCCCACAGACTGGGTGAACTCTATCACTTGTGTCAAGAAAAAGAATACAGGTGCCTTAAGAGTCTGCCTTGATCCCAAAGATCTAAATGAAAATATTAAAAGAGAGCATTATCAGATCCCTAAGAGAGAGGAAATAATGAGTGAAATGGCAGGAGCTAAGTTTTTTAGCAAACTGGATGCATCACATGGATTTTGGCAGCTGAGGCTAGACCCAGAAAGCAGCAGGTACACTACCTTTAACACGCCATTTGGGCGTTACTGTTTCCTGAGGCTCCCATTTGGAATTAAATCAGCACCAGAGATCTTCCACAGGGCAATGGAGTCCCTGATCGAAGGGCTGGAAGGCACCAGAGTCTACATAGATGACCTCATAGTCTGGGGAAATACAAGGCAACAACATGATGAAAGGCTGGAGAAACTTTTGTGGAGAGTTAACAAGAATGGACTTAAACTGAATAGAGACAAGTGCCTCTTTGGTGTTTCAGAGATGACCTTCCTGGGAGATAAGGTTACAAGTGAAGGGGTGGAACCTGATCAGTCAAAGGTACAAGCCATATTGGATATGCCAGCACCCACTGACAAAAAAGGTGTCTTGCGAGCAATGGGGATGATCAACTTTCTGGGTAAGTTCATTCCTAATCTTACCTCCAAGACAGCATGTCTAAGGGAGCTGCTACAGCACAACACAGTGTTCGAGTGGACGGCCCGGCATGAGAAAGAGTGGAAAAAATTGAAGGAAACTGTAACTACAGAGCCGGTCTTGACATTCTTTGATCCATCAAAGCCAACAAAAATTTCAACAGATGCCTCAAAAGATGGCTTGGGAGCAGTTCTGCTCCAAAGGAACAAAGACAAGTGGCAACCTGTAGCATATGCGTCCAGATCTATGACAGAAACTGAACAACGCTATGCTCAAATTGAAAAAGAGACTTTGGGCTTAGTGTTTGGGTGTGGAAAATTTCACAGCTATGTATATGGATTACCAACCTTTACAGCAGAGACTGATCACAAACCTCTCATCTCGATCAGAAAAAAGAACCTCAACGACATGTCACCCAGAATTCAGCGCATGATGATGGTGTTGCAGCGCTATGATTTTGAGCTGATCTACACGCCTGGGAAATATATCGTACTCGCGGATGCTTTATCCCGAGCGCCAGCACCAAGTGGTGACAGGTTAGTCAGCGCTACAGCCGAGGAGGCTGAAACACATGTAAACATGGTAACTGCCTCACTCCCAGCATCAGATGTCATGTTGCAGCAAATTGTACAGGAGACGACAAAAGATCCAGTGCTGCAGAAAGTATCCCACCTTATACAGAATGGGTGGTCAAAAGGAGTCTGTCCAGGGTTCTACTCTGTGCGAGCTGATTTATGCATGGCTAATGGGCTGGTGCTGAGACAAAACCAGATTGTCATACCGCAATCCATGCGGAAAGACATGCTTCAGCGTATCCATGAAGGACATCTTGGAGTGGAGAAATGTAAAAGGAGAGCGAGAGAAGCAGTTTACTGGCCAGGCATCAACAGGGATATTGAAGAGATGATACAGAAATGTGAAACATGTCTCAAACATCACTACAAACAAACAAAAGAGCCAATGCTGGCAGCAGATCTACCCACTGCACCATGGCAAAAGGTAGGCACGGATTTATTTCATCTGGATGGCAAGGACTATGTTTTGGTGATTGACTACTATTCTAATTATCCAGAAGTGGCACAGCTTTCCAGTACATCAGCACAGTCAGTCATCACACACATGAAGGGCTTTTTTGCCAGACATGGAATTCCACAGTGTGTCATCAGTGACAATGGTCCACAATATGACTGTAGAGAATTTAGTGACTTTGCAAAACAATATGGATTTCAACATATCACCTCTAGTCCCTTGTATCCCCAAGCGAATGGACAGGCAGAAAAAGGAGTCCAAATAGTAAAGAGATTGTTCAAAAAAGCAAGAGACAGTAAGACCGACCCTTACCTGGCTCTGCTAAGCTACAGAGCTTCATCCCTGGAGTGTGGGGCATCACCTGCTGAGCTACTCATGCATCGCAAGCTCCGCACCACACTTCCACACATTTCCAAGGAAAATGACAATGCACATGACAACAAGCTGACCGACAAAAGAATGAAACTCAAGCACAGACAGAAAGGGAACTATGACAAAACTGCAAGGCGTCTGGAACCGCTTCAGGAAAGAGATGTTGTGAGGATTGCAGGTCCAGATTTCTGGGACAAAAAAGCAACAGTTCTCAGCGAAGTAGGGCCCAGATCGTTTGCTGTTCAGACAGAGAATGGACAAGTGTTAAGAAGAAACCGGAGAAGTCTATTAAAGACACAGGATGTTAAACATCAGGACACAGAGACTGGAACTGAACAACGAGGTGCTAACCCTGTTGAGCACCACAGTGAGCCTCCTTCACCTTCCCCAATGTCTGAGATACTGAGAAGGTCTACCAGACCTAAGAAACCTACAGAGAGGCTCATAGAACAAGTGTGAACTGTTGTGGTAAAGAATTGTTAAAAAATAATAATAATAAATCACAAGTAAACAACGGATAATAATTCATTTAGAATAGTAATTGTTCACACTTAATTGATACCACTTGTGTCAAGAAAAAGAATACAGGTGCTGAGTTATGTGTTATTGACTGTTCAAGCTGTCAAAGGTGAAGAGTTCTAATGTGCTTGAGGGCTGTATGGGATTCATTTGGTTCATTCTGGAAGATGTAAGGTATACATTTGGATTTATTTTGTTTGACTTGTGCTACAATTTTTGGTTATATAAAAAAAGAAAGAATACTACTGAATGTAGCTTGTTGCACAATTTATAACATGTTGAATGTTAGACAAGAATGTTCAGATGTTACAGAGTAACAGTTCTCTTTGGAATTGTGGTTAGTATAACACCAACCTGTTTGGAAAGGGGATGTAATGATAGTTGCTATTGTTGAAGCTACCCACAGGGGGCGCTCTGTAATCAATGACATATACAGAGTAGAAGAAGAAGTTATCGTGGTAGAAAGAATAATAAACAGCTAGCTGAAGCGAGCACCAGGAGCAATTCTTGATGTTTTATTCATAGAGGAATAAGAACATTACACCAGCTGGAGAGCCGTTATTGTAAATGCCACCTGTTGAAATCGTACACGGCATTGCTCCACTTTCCAAAGAATCAGGCAGAAACTTCATCAGCCTGTTGGCGCAACATCCCTGCAGGATTGCTTCAAAGGCGCGACTGCATCCAGGAGTGATCTGCACGTCGCTCGGTGCAGCTGCAAAACTTCACCGAGCCTCTGTTCCTACTGTCAGCCTCTCTGCAGCTTCTCGGCCTCAGACATCAGGACGTCCTCGGTTTCAATCAGAAAGTTCTCCCAGAAATAAAAACACAGACTGACATTCGGGGGTGAATAAACAGTGGCTCACATCCAATTTGAAGTAACACGGCAGTGAGTCAACTGTATACATGACCCCCTCATTAGTACGAGAACTTTGAGGGCAGGATTGGTAAATGGCGTAGCGCTTTACACAATCATCCACTGGTGATGGCAGCTACGTTGTAGCTACAGCCACCTGACAGAGGCGAGGCTGCCGGACACTGGCGCCACCGGGCCCCCTGACCACCACCAGCAGGGAACGGGTGAAGTGTCTCGCCCAAGGACACAACGACCGAGACTCGAACCGTCAACCTTCCGATTACACGACGAACGCCCAACTCTTGAGCCACGGTCGCCCCGTTATTGTTACAGGACTGTGGATCATATAGTTTTATTTACACCCAGAGGAGGAACCGCCCCGTCAAGCGTTGCGGCTCCGTCGAGCCATCATGTAGTTACAGATTTATCAGGAGATGCACGTCAGGTCACACATAGGTCACATGAGAAATGTCTGTTTTTCACAATTATCCACATAAAGAAAAACATCCATATGTAAATGAAACAATAAACTTTATGTTTAGAGGACAGCCCGGCCAATCAGCTGCCAGCTTCCTGTCATTGTAAACGTTTCCTGCAGTCGTGCTGACAGATTTCTTTACTGTGTAGAAATGTTGGAAACTTGTTTTTCTTATTCTGACACCTCAGGAATCAAACGTGTGGTGAAACTGTCACACTGACAGCAGGCCGCTTTCACTTCAGATCACAGTGGGCTGCATGTGACCCTCGACGCTTTACGCCCTTCCACGCGTCTCTCTTTCTGTCCCTGCCTTTCAGAATAAAAGGCTTTCTGTAGAAAAGTAGAATTTTGTTGACAGAAGTTTAGTGATGATGGTCGTCAGTAAAAGTGCGCGCTGCTGCTGCCGCCTGCAGTGCTGCCAGCAATGCCAGCGTGTCTGATAAATATATGAAAATATGCAGCCTATAACTCATTCCAAAGAAAGAAAGCAACGCTGGGATGAAGGAGAAGCTCGATTTTCTCTGGAACAAAGTTACACGTTTGATTTCCTTTCTGTTGAAATCTTCTTTGGGAAAGAAGAAGTGAAGGAGTGTGAGAGCTGCTGACCACGTGTTTGTAAAACTGTCGCTGTCATCGTTTCCTTCTTGTTTATCAGAAATCTCAGCAGCGTGCTGCGCAGGAGCCTCGCTGGTGAACGTGCATCCATCACACACACACACACACACACACACACACACACACACACACACACACACACGCACGCGCGTAACTGCTGTAAAATCTATATTCATGTAAACTTTAAAGCTGAGGTTGAATATCCGTCATTTCCTGTTTGAAAGTAGTCCACGGCAGTAAACCCACTCCCGTTACCTTTGATGGCGTGTTGCCATGTCGTCCGTTTCCCACATGCAGGAATTATTTTTATTTTTTTGTAACATCATCATCTGCATCTGTACAGCTGTGCAGAGCAGGGAGGGCCACGTGCAGCACGTGCAGGGGTGTCAAACATAAGGCCCCTTATGTTTGACACCCCTGGCTCCCAGTTTGGCCCAGTTTAAGGTGTGAAAGGTTTAATTGGTTTCAATAAAGCACAGTTAGACTGTCGGAGTAAATCTGCAGCTAATTCTTCCTCCTGGTTCCTTCCAGCTTTGCACCGTTTAGTCATCCAGCTGTTCCAGAAACAGACAAACCGGTTTGACGGTTCGATCGCAGCCTCAGCTCCGATTTTACCGCTCGCAGCCTCAGCCCACAAACTATTTTTATTTCTCACTACAAAGTCTCAGGGGAATACCAGTTTGTAACAGAGATCTATTCTGATCTATTCACATGGGGAGGATCAGTGGAAGTGTGGCTCTGCAGGAGGTCAGAGTTCATGTTACGTGTACGGCTGTTTTAGTGTTTCTGGATTTTTACAAACTGTAGTATTAACCACATGTCAGAGGCTGGATCCTCTTGGTTTCAGTAAAGCCTCCTTATTAAACAGAACTGTATCAGATTACTATAGAAACTGATCTTTATATTAAGTATACTGAAGCAGTCTGTAAGTCAGTTTAAATAATGTTATTTTTTAATTTCATGGAGAATCAATATTTCCCCGTCTTACGTTGTATTTTTGGGGCGTATTATGGGGATTATAACTTTTTAGATATTTTTCATTATTATTTTACATCGTTCGTTATGTTTTATGATGGATGTTCCTTAATTCAAATGTTTTATTTCACCGATCTAAATGCGATAAAGAAAAAAAATTCTACATTTATGTATTTGTAGTTAAATAATTTGCATTGAAATAAAAAAAAACACTATAATTCAGTTTCACTGCAGAGGCTGTGTTATAAAGTTTTACAACTTTATTGCACAAATGTTGCAGAAACGCATATTTTCACTGCTTATAGATCAAATTCAGTGCTATTAAAACATTCACACTCAGGCTGTGCTGAGGCTCGCCTGCTCCACACTCTTCAGACGGTCGAGTTTCCCACTGAACTAAGAGACGTTTCATTTTCCTGAAAACGGCTGATAAATGTCAGCTGTGCCATGAAGCTGGGAACTGTGGACAACAGCTGCTCAGCTCAGTTATATTCAGTTTAATATTGTGCCAAATGACACCTCAAGGGCATTTATAAGGTCGAGTTCTACACTCGTACAGAGAGGACCGGGCAGCCGTCTGAGGAAGGCAGGGAGGTTAGACTGGAACCATTAAAGTAGGTTATTGGCACAAACTGGTGCCCAGGCTCAGAAAAGTCCCCAGAGTGGATGTTACGCACCTTTCAGCCCACAGACACCGCCTGGAGCTGTTTTGGTAAACGCCACTGTTCCGCATCGTTATCGCTTTGTTTAACCGTTCTTACAAGTTCAGGCTTTGATTGCTGCGCGAGAGCTGTTTGGATCATGTGGGTGAAAAAGCAAACACAGAAATCTCCGGGAATAACCTGACGGAGCGATAGCACGCAGGTTTCACCCACCTCACATTTCCCCCAAATATTTAACGAGCATATTAGAAACTGTGTGTGTGTGTGTGTGTGTGTGTGTGTGTGTGTGTGTGTGTGTGTGTGTGTGTGTGTGTGTGTGAATGAGGGTTGTAGTAAAATTGAAAGAGTCGTTGCTGAGGAGAAACGGCCCACAGAAGCTTCAGTCTGTTCACCGTGTTAGAGCGCTCTCCATGTGCTCTGTGGGTCTGAGCTGTGAACTGTGCCAACAGCAGCACGGCCTCACTTTGTACAGACAAACCTCAGAGCTGCAACCTTTAAACTGTGTTTACACGTTACTGCAGTGATCGCAGCACTTTTACAAACACATCTGCAATCAGCCACACTCACTTCCTCTTGTACAAATTCTTGTTTTTCTCCAAATTCAAGTGAAGCTCTGCCCCCTTTGCTTCTTACAAAAGTCTTGTTTTGGAAAGCCCCATGACGTCACCAGAGCATTCAAAAGCAGCCTCTGGGCTCCTGACCTCATCAGAAAAACGAGAAGCCCTTCGAGCTCACACCTACAGAGGCGTGGAGCTGCCGGTACGAGCGCTCTGACTGCTGGATTTAACGGCGACTGCTGACATGGATCAACTGTCTGATCAGGAGAACTGGGACCGGGTCCAGGCTGTGGCCAACTCCTTTGGGCCAGCGGGGAAGTTGTTGCTTCAGTCAGGTCGGGTTCTGGTCGGAGAGGGCAAGCTGGTAAAGCAGAGCCGCAAAAAGCGGCAGGCCAAAGCCTTCTTCCTCTTCAACGACGTGCTGGTGTACGGCAGCATCGTGCTGAACGGCCGCTGGCACAAAAAGCTCAAGGTTACCCCTCTAGGTGAGCAACCGATCCTCCTCTGCACATCGCTGAATCCAGCTGTGTGAAAAGCAGACAGCGTGGCGGGCAGAGACAGGTAGATGCTGCAGGTGGAGCAGGAGGTGCTGCACCGCCTGCAGTCTGTCTCTGACCGCTGCAGCAGGCTGCAGTAAACACTTTTCTTTTCGTTCAAAGCGTGCACACCTTTGTTTCCCGCACTAACGTGCCCTTCTTCTTCTTCTTCTTCAGAGGACATCCTGCTGGAGGACCTGGAGGACGGCGTCAGGATGAAGAACCAGTGGCTGATCCGCACGCCCAGGAAGTCTTTCTACGTTTCCGCCGCCTCCTACGAGGAGAAGCGAGCCTGGATCGAGCACATCGAGGAGTGCAAGGGCAGAGTGACGCAGGGCGGTGACCGGAGGCTGGACTTTGCCAACACCTGGATCCCAGACCAGGCCTCCGCCGTCTGCATGCGCTGCTCCAGCAAGTTCACCGGGACCCGCCGCCGACACCACTGCAGAAAATGCGGCTTCCTGGTGTGCGGCCCGTGCTCCAGGAAGCGAGCGGTCATCGCACACATCGACTCCACTAAGCAGCTGAGAGTCTGTAAACCGTGTTACTTGAGTCTGGGGGTGGAGCTCCCCGAGCTGACCCGTCAGAGGTGGGACAGCGGCGGGAAGTCGGACGAAGACGAGCTGGAATGCTACAGCGAGGAAGAGGAGGCGGAGCACAGCCTGGAGGAGGAGGACCCCAGCAGGTGGATGGACTCCTGGTCCCCTTACACCTACATCAATCCAGAGCACATCAGGCCCCAAACATAGAGCCACGCTCGGCGCTGGACTCTGGGCCTTTGTGTCACACGTGGACTCAGTGCTGCGCAGCTGCGCGTGACACGCTCTGCACGCACTCTATTTATGACACCATGTTATTTATGTTTCATGAAACACCTGCTGCTCTTCTCTTTGTGCACAAACACTACTGTGAAGCTGTTCTCGTCTCTCAGACGTCGCTCTGACCTGCTGCGTTTCCCTCAGCCGTCCTGTGTGTGTGTGTGTGTGTGTGTGTGTGTGCGTGTGTGTGTGTGTGTGTGCGTGTGTGTGTGTGTGTGTGTGTGTGTGTGTGTGTGTGTGTGCGTGTGTGCGCGTGTGTGTGTGTGTGTGTGTGCGTGCGTGTGTGTGTGCGTGTGTGTGTGCGTGTGCGTGTGCGTGTGTGCGTGTGTGTGCGTGTGTGTGCGTGCGTGTGTGTGTGTGAGAACATGTGAACCACTGAAATAACAACGAACAATAAAGAATTCAATAAGAGAATCTTTGTCTGTGCTTTTCTCTCAGGATGGTTAAACGACTCTGAAATACTTGAAGACGTTTGAACTTTACACTTATTCTCGTCCCAATCAGCACATTTACACAAGACTTCCTGTTAGTCAAACTCTCACTGTGCCACAGATTGATCCTACACAAACATCTGCAGACAGATGGCCCAGTGAAGATGGGATTGATTATCCATCCATCCATCCATTCGCTTCCGCTTGTCCTTTTCAGGGTCGCGGGGGGCGCTGGAGCCTATCCCAGCTGTCATAGGGCGAGAGGCGGGGTACACCCTGGACAGGTCGCCAGTCTGTCGCAGGGCCAACACACAGGGACAGACAACCATTCACACTCACATTCACACCTAGTGACAATTTGGATTATCCAATTAACCTATCCCCACAAGCTGCATGTCTTTGGACGGTGGGAGGAAGCCGGAGTACCCGGAGGGAACCCACGCAATGGGATTATTCATTAGAATATTATTTTGTATCTCCAGGTTGATCATTTGACCCTAAACCATGAAAACATCCTTTGGCTTCAATTCAGTTGTATTCATTCAGCGCCGAATCACAACAACAGTCGCCTCAGCGTGCTTCATGTGCTAAGGTAACACCCCGACAATCATACAGGGAAACTCCAACAAGCTTCCGGTTAAAAGATGAGCTTCCCAACATTAGGTATTAGTTATGTGTCCCCCGAGTCAGGGTTTAATGGGGCTTTATAATTACAGTGTACTTATATTTACCTACAAGTATTTACAGTACTTTAAAGATCTGAATCATTTCATGGTAACCTTGTGGAAAAACAACAATATTTCCGCGTCTTACATCATAAGCACGCTGTACTTTTTCACAACAATGGCCGTATTATAAGTTCAACCTTGTCGAGCTTCCAGGTAGTTTAGCTGAACGGAGACGCTCTTCCTGAAAGTTTGAACAATGATTATGAAAGAAACAAATGAGACGGTATTTATAGTTTCCTTGTAAGCTGATAAGGGAGAACAGTCCTTATC
>NC_135167.1:1462453-1562453 GCF_041146795.1 Maylandia zebra
AAGTTATAATCCCCATAATACGCCCCAAAAATACAACGTAAGACGGGGAAATATTGATTCTCCATGAAATTAAAAAATAACATTATTTAAACTGACTTACAGACTGCTTCAGTATACTTAATATAAAGATCACATGGAGAGTGCTCCATGAAAGACCTGTGCGCAGTTTACGTGGTGGAATCGAACTCAGGACCTTCTTGTTGTGAGGTAACAGTGCTACCCACTGTTCCACTGTGCCGTACTATTATGCTATTAGCAAATTAGCATTTTGCTAGAGAACATTTTTAAAGAACTTTTTTTTTCTGCACTATCTGGTCGTTAAGTCTGACGTCACTAGCCGTGTCTGGGCCTAAACAGGGATAGCTCAGTAGGTAGAGTGGTTGCCCCATGATCGGAAGGTCGGGGGTTCGATTCCCCTTAACAGCTACCCTGAGGTACCCCTGAGCAAGGTACCGTCCCTACACACTGCTCCCCGGGCGCCCAATGGCTGCCCACTGCTTCACTGAGTGAATGGGTTAAATGCAGAAAGGAATTTCCCTACGGGGCTCAATAAAGTACAATAAAGTACACACTTTCTTCTTCTTCTAAACTCCGCTGCAGGTCCATATATCAAACGATCACTATGGCATTACTGAGAGTTGAAAAACTGTCTAAAGTCTTTCATCTTTAATAAAATGATCAGCGTTCTGCTCTACCAGGTGTAACAACTGAGTTTAACATCCAGGCATCCATGAAAACGGAATTTATGACATTTAACGGAGTTAGAAGTTAGCAGGGAGTTAGCTCGCTAGCTTCTATCTAAATACAATATAGCATGTCCTGACTGCGGGGTTTTGGAAACAAATTCAAACGTACAGCTTTCTTATCACTTCCAGCATAAATGAAGACAGAAAACTAAACAGCAGTGATGTTTGTAGGGTTACTGAAGTTGGGCTAGCTGGTATATAATGATGTGCTACGTGACCGCTAGCGACACAGCTATGTTAGCATAATATAAACAAGCTAACTTTTTTCCCACTCGATAAAAGTTACCGTGAGTGTTCTCGGTGGTCAGGAACAAATGTAATCGCATGGCAGGATGCTGTAAAAGGACCAAACTTCAGCCAGGAGAACAACTGAGATAATCCATCCACAATACGAGGTTAGTCATTCATATACTGCTGCATGGGCTGGGCTGTAGTTACATCCTAAGGTTTTAAAAACTGAGCTTAAATAAATGATTAGCAGTAATAAAAGCCGAGGGAGGTCAACAGTGGTCGCTGACTGTTTTAGGAGCTTTTTGAGATCAAATAGAAGAAAATACATAACATTAAACATGTTAACAACACAAAAGCCATATTAAACGCAGACTACTTTAGGCCCGGAAGTAGGATTCGTCGTGTCATCACTGAACGACCGGATAGTTTTACATTCATGCATCACATTTGTTGGCATTTTCCCGCCTGTAGCTGGCCTGCTGCAACTAAAAGCTATAAATCCAGTGAGCTGACGGGCACGCCCGCCTCGCACAGCAGCAGGTTACAGTCAGACCGGTCGAGCGTCTGTGAAATGCTGTCAAACATCCCCTTCACTGTTTATCTTTTCATCTATTTAATTATTCTTCCTTCTAGGACGCGAGACGTATGCAGGTCAGCAGAGTTACGGTAAGAGCAAAACAAAGAGCAGCGGGAAATCTTCCCAAACTTCCAGAGACACCTTCATGGGTTTTTGGCAGCATGAAGAAGAGGAAGAAGCTAAAAAAACACCACCTTTAATCTTCCTGCTTCCCTGAGATTTGAGATAATTAATAATCTTTATTATTAGTCAGCAGAAGCTGCAGCAGCACAGCGTGCGACTCTGCAGGCCTCCTTCACTCATTCTCCACTTAGTTTTTATTTCATGCTGTTTATCTGAAGCCGAGTCATGTCCTGCTTTGTTTTCTGTCACACTTCATGAAGCTCTTCTTTTATTTTGTCACTTGGCTTCTTTCCAGTTTTGGCTGCTTTAACGCAGGAATTTCTCAACTTTTGTGGTGAATAAAGTCTCAGTTTGTGTTTTGGTGTCTAAGAACAGGAAAGCTGTGCAGTGTGTTTTAGGATCCATGAAACACTGAGCGTAAAGCAAAAGCACAAAGGATCGTGGTGCGCTGAGGCCGACCTGTGCGCGTTAAACAAATCACCTACTGAAGACTCTTACATCTCTAACAGCTGCACCTACAGTTCACATGACGCCAGCCCATGTGAACCTTGTGTGCATGTTATCATGTTCTCTGGGAGTCAGTGATAGAGCGCCCTGCAGCTCTATGAGGGGACTCGGCCCTTTCCTCAAAGTGAGCGTCAGGCTGAAGGAGGTTCTGCAGAAGCACGAGCGCACGACGTCACAGCACAACTTAAAGGAAAGAAACTGTAGGCGATCAAAATATTAGTACCGGTAGTAGTATTTAAAAATGTCAACTCTGCAAGTGATCAAACGCTCAGGGACACATTAATATTAAAAGATATACATCAAGTAGTGTTTAATTACATCTTTCACAAAGTGGATGCACCCTCATAAATTTAGAGTTAATTCATTAAAAATAAATAGCAATGAGTTTTATGTAAACTACCAGGCAAAGGTTTGAACTCACCGTATCATTCAATGGTTTTTCTTTATGTTCATAAAATGAAATTTCATAAACAAAAACCTGTGAAATATCATGTTTTACATTTCAGAGTTCTTAAGAATAGCTGCCCTTTGCTTTGCACACTCTTGGCATTCTCTCCATATATGATCATAGACATGTTCATTTATTTCCAATATTGATCAGATTAGACGTGTGACAGCTGATGATTAGCCGGCTAAAGATAACAGTAGGGGCCATCGTAGCTCAAGAGTTGGGAGGTCGTCGTGTAATCGGAAGGTTGCCGGTTCGAGCCCCGGCTCGGACAGCCTCGGTCGTTGTGTCCTTGGGCAAGACACTTCACCCGTTGCCTACTGGTGGTGGTCAGAGGGCCCGGTGGCGCCAGTGTCCGGCAGCCTCGCCTCTGTCAGTGCGCCCCAGGGTGGCTGTGGCTACAATGTAGCTGCCATCACCAGTGTGTGAATGAGTGTGTGGATGACTGGAGGTTCCATTTGTAATATTACGTTTATGAACTAGTGGTTTTATATATAACACGTTTAAAATATTTCGTGGATTCATCTTATTATTATTATTATTTTTTATTAGGAGTTGGAGGTATTTGCATTTTTTAAAGGTGATGGCTGTGATAAAGTTTTGACTTTATATGACAGAACAACAACAAAGAGTGTGAAGGAAACTTTTCTTGCTGTTGTGCAATATTAAATTATGTTTAACTCGTCCTTGCAGAAAGAAACATAAGAGGTTCCTGATAACATCGACTCGGCAGAGCGACGCTCAACAACACAAACACCGCCCCACACCAGGGACACAACACAACAGCTGAGTCATTCAAACCCTGACGTGATGGTGTTTAAAGAGAAGTGGTATCTCATCTCATGTGTGTCTTAATCACGCTTTCTTGCTAAGTCGTTCTGTGACTCAAGCGTTCAAATGAAAGTCACTCCCAGCGAGAAACACTGTAAATGTATTTTACTGTAAACAGGACAGAAGTGCCGATGCCATAAACCTGAAGGTCGGGACTGTCTTGATCTGGGTCAGTGATCTGAGCTGAGTGAAACAAGCCTGACTGTGCAGAGACTGCTGCAGCTCACAAACGTGCACGAGCAGCTCTGGCGAGGACGCGTGATGGCCAAACGCTGCTTCAGTCACAAACATCAAAGTTCTTTTTATACCTTCAAACATCTTTCAGCGTCTTCAAACTTTTGTCATGTACATGCTTCAGTTAGCTGATAGGGAGCCAACAATCATTTGACCCCCTATCAGCAAGCACCTGGCGACAGTGGGAAGGAAAAACTCCCTTTTAACAGGAAGAAACCTCCGGCAGAACCAGGCTCGGGGAGGGGCGGGGCCATCTGCTGCGACCGGTTGGAGGGGAGGGGTCAGTCGACCTAAAAACAGAGCCACTAACGTTGTTTGGATTATTCTAGCCTTTATGTTTTAAAAGCATCTCGATTTAGTCGTTTTTCCCTCAGCCGCCTGACACAAACGTGAAAATGCTGCCTGTCGTCTTTGTGTTGTCACACTCGGCTGTACAGATGAGTACAGATGTCTGATAGAGACGTCACCTGATGTACTCTAATAAACTCTATTATATAAAGCAAGATGTAAGAATCAGACACCAGCTGTTAAAAACAGAATCTTCAAATAATGATTCCAGATGTTTACGTTCATTTAATCCCTGAAAACGTGAACGGCTCTGCTCCTGCTCGGCTCCGACATCGGGACGTTCATTGGCTGCAGCGAGCAGAAGGAAACTTTCTGCACCTTTAACCTCCTAAGACCCGAACTCTTTCATTGCATGCATTTCATACACACATACATTCATCGAGTCCCAAAGAATTACCTGATTTTTTTGGTTTTGAACCTGATTTTTGTTTCTGAGAAAAATGAGATCCACATGAGAGGACATTTGTTTCAAATTTTGATAGAACAGCGGCAACATTTTGTGTTTTAGTCTAAAGGTTAAGAGAGAATCCAGCCCGTGGTTTTTAGGAGCAATGATCATCTCAGCCATGTTACTGTGACTGAAAACGAGACACAGGTCACACTGATGGTCGTATGAACTGGATGAAAAGTGAGGAGGCGGTACATGTCCTCTGAGTCCACGTCCCCTCATGAACTTTTCCACAGCTTCACAGAAAAACAGACGGCTGAATAAAAACTGTCCTGAATGCTGTCAAGCAGGTTTTCCTGCGAGTTACCTGTGCAGCCGTCACGACATCAGACTCAAAATGCTTCCAATCTTTCCCACGACCCACACGGGATCTCCTCCCCTGGTAAAATCAGCAGAGCAGACACGGCTGATGTGTGCAGCTGTGTGTCCACGGGACAACGGCTGCTGAGGTTAATGAGGGTCGACACCAATAACAGGCCAATGATTTTATTCTGTTTAAATGAAACAAAGAAAACTTTGTGTCAACGTCAGATAAAACTCAGATCGGCTCGCAGCAGGAACGCCGGGATCAGTTTACAGGAAGCGTTCCATTTCTTTAATCCCGGCGCTCTGCACAGGCGGCGAGCGTCTGCACTCAGCTTCTCACAGGTATGGTGACGCCAAATCAGCTGCAGGGTTTACATAACAGTTCCTATAACAGCAGATGGGGGAGGCGGCGTCTCTCTGACTGCACACCTGCAGCTTTGTGTGAGACACCTCAGTCCAAACCTCAGTTTTTCCTCGAGCTTTGTGAAGCTGGAGTGGAGCCGAGGTGTGCGCATTTACTCTGGCCGTCGCTGGCTGCAGCTCCTGCGACGGCCTGTGGGAGCGGCAGCTGTAAGCTCTCACAGGTCGATGGTTCCTTTCACTTTGAACTTCTTGGCGGCGCGTTCGCCGGCTCGATACTCAAACTTGCTGCCGTAGATGTGCGAGACGAAGCCGTTGATCTCCACTGCAAACACGCTGTTCCTCTTTGGGATCACTGAGGGGCCGAAGCAGGAAACCACGTTTAAATCTGATGAAGCAGATTCATTACTGCACACGCACCTTCACTTCCTGTCTTCAGCCGTAACACATCCTCTTCCAGACCACATTCAAACAATTACACCATCGTATTCATCTGTAACAGTCAGCCCGCCACTGTGTGTCACTGACTCACATCCACACAAACCAACACACGGAGAGACTCACACACTCCTAACCTTTCAGTTTGTCGTCTCTGGTGATGATCTTGAAGACGTGTTTGAACTCTTGCAGCAGAATCCCAGACGTCCCCACATAAGACGGACACTTGGACCGCACCACTGCAGCGAGGACAAGAACAGACTGTCATGTTGCACGAGCCTGCACGCGTGTTAGTAGGTTTCAGTCTCTGCAGCAGCAGGAAAACCAGGAGCTGGGGGGGCTGCAAAGAGGCTTGCAGTGAGCAGCTCAAACAGTTCAAACATGCTGCTGCAGTAAATACTACGGTATATCAATTTAAACTTCCAGATGATTTCATGCTAAGCATCAAAACTGACTCGGCCTGTTTGGAGAGTAAAGAAGGAAACCAGGAGCTTCAGGTACCACAGCGAGCGCGCTCACAGCTGTTCACGCGGTTATGAACATCTGAGAACAACAATGTTCCTGAGAAGACTCGTGTCCTCAGGAAAGCAGTGAGTTTAAAGAGCACTTCCAGAGGAGGCCAGCACTCTTATGTCCTCTCGAGGCTCCAGAGGTCAGCACTCTTATGTCCTCTCGAGGCTCCAGAGGTCAGCACCTCTGGGACTCATGGCGCTCGGAGAGGAGCAGACTTACTGACGTGAACGAGGCCAAAAGTCGACTTAACCACAAACTTCATTTCAGACCAAAACGATGACTGGGGATGGCACAGGACGCCTGGAACACTGACTTTACATTCCTGAGTTTTCTGCTACAAATGAAAGAAGACGAAGAAGAAGAGTACCTGTGAGGATGGCTCCGTGGAAATCCGCCTTCAGGAGCTTCTGCTGCACGACCTGTGGATTGCTGTGAAAACATCAGGATGAGGACTCAGCGAGAGCAGGACAAACATCTGGACAAGCAGCTGTCGAGGACGCCGATTTACCTCGTTGGCTTCAATCCCCCGCACAGGTCGATGATGTACCGTCTCCAGAGTTCATGCAGAGGAAGGAAAAGCTCGTATCTGCAGCGAGGAGGACAAAGACAGTGATGCAGGAGGAGGAGCAGGTGGAGGAGCAGGTGGAGGGTTTCTCACCAACCTCTGGTGTTCAGGCTTGATCTGGAAGACCTTCAGCTCCCTCTTCTGCCGTGCGTTCAGCCCTCGGGCCTTGGCGCTCTTCCTCCGCTCCTTCTTGGGCCGGCGGTAGCCGAGGATCACGGCTTTATGCCTCAGCATGTTCTGCAGGTCGTGGCGTCTGGGCTGCTGAATGCTGTTCTTCAGGAACGCCTCGGTGAAGGCCTTCGCTTTGAAGCTGCTCTGAGGCTGACAAAGATATTTGACGTCAGGTGATTATTAAAGAGTCACGAGGCAAACGGCGTGTTTGGCAGAGCCAGCACGAGTGAAGTCATCGCTCAGCACAGAACATGAAGGACAGTTTGCTGACTTTTATCTAAAGGACGGCTACTGGCTGTCCCATTAAATCCTGAGGGCGGAGCTACAAAACCTCCTCGCTTTCTTCAGACAGCGTGTGGATGAAACACCCGAGCGTCCGCTTACCTCAACACCAAGAACGTCCACCAGCTCACGAGGAATAGGGGCTCGAACCAGACCTTCTGTGGAGAGGACACAGACACGCGTCACTGAGGCGCTGAAGCACACAGAGGGGCGGGAACGACAGAGGACACGCCTCGGGGGGGGGGGGGGGGGGGGGGGAAGAGTAATGGACGCATATAAAAATGTTTGACTAAAATAAAAAGATGAAGCCAGTTTGGCAAACCTTTGATTCCTTCATGAATCAGGTAACTCGAGCGTCTAACCCGCCCACTTTCTCACGATGCCGTGGGATTTTATTTTTATAAAAGGTGACCTGTGACCTGACTGAATCCACAGGTGGAGACGTTCAGGAAACGTTCCTGTAAAAGGTGGAGCTCACCTCCCTGCAGTTACATAAAACAGGTTTAGTCCAATTTCGCTGTGACAGTCCGTTTAGCCTGTGATGTAATCACACCTGTCACACCTGGAGGCTGACGAGTGGATGATAGCAGGGAGGAACACGCAGACCCTCCTCCGCTCCACACACAGGTGGAGACCCTCCTGACCTCCACCTCCTCCGCTGGTCGCAGCTGGAGCAGTTTTAGCTTCATTAGAGAAAAACATGAGTTTGGTTTTGATCCCGTAAATGTGAGGAGAGCTTTTTCCTCGGGGGCGGGGCTTCTGTGGTCAGCACAGCTGCATTAAGGAGGAAATGGTGGATGTAAACACGTTGTTACAGGTCTCCACGTGCTACTCAAAAGTGATGACGTCACATTAATTACACGCGAGCCTCTCCTCAGGTAACACGCCCCTGCCCCCCCCCCCAGAGACGCAACCGACCGGACAGAAGCGAAGCTCGGACCGGAGGAGAGCCCCTCCTCCCACCGAGTCCGTGTCCAGGTGTGTGCTCACGCGCTCAGCTCACTCACCCTCCATGGTCGCAGACCTGAGCCGATCTTCTCTGAGGATCGACGAAGAAACTCCACGACACGCGTGTTTTCAGCACTGCCCGGCTCACTTCCGCGTCGCTCTTCTTCGTCACGTATTTAGAGGATGAAGCGGCCGCTGGCGCGCGCACAGCGCCCCCTGCTGCTCAACGGTAAAAGTTCTCGGACATTTTTTCCGGTTATCGCAGTTTTATTTATTTTGTCTATTAAACTTAAATATTTCCTGTTTTTTTGTCATCTCGCTCGTTATTGTGAAAATATGACGTCACGGTCTCCGTTTTACCTCTGCATCAGCGGCTTTTCCTGTTTCTTAAAGCTCCGTTCGTCCTTCTCGTTCACTGATCTTGCTCCGTTTTTCTGCTGTGACACTTCCACAGAAACCTGCAGCAGATCTTTGTGGAGCTGGCAGCTGCTGAGTGTGGAGCAGATGTTTGAGAGCTTCAGCAGGAGGCAAACACTTCTGGTTTGCCTCCTGCTGTGAGACCCGAGGCCGGATCGCTTCCACACATTTGTTGTTCAGTCTCTGTGCGGACTGAAGCCCTCGTTGTTCATACGCAAACATTAAAGAGATTTAATAACAACAGAACTGCAGCAGAGGCTCTTTGTCCCGTTTTACTACATGCAGCTCTGTGAGAGCAGGTGGAGCTCACAGAGAGGGTGGAGGGGACGTTTACAGAAACACATCAGAGTTGGGAAAGCTGCAGGTAGATGCTGACTATGTTCAGACGCTTCCACCAGAAACTGATGCAGAAAAGAGCATTTTACAGGATCATTACAATAATAATTGTAATGATCGTGGCTCAAGAGTTGGGCGTTCGCCTTGTAATCGGAAGGTTGCCGGTTCGAGCCCCGGCTTGGACAGTCTCGGTCGTTGTGTCCTTGGGCAAGACACTTCACCCGTTTCCTACTGGTGGTGGTCAGAGGGCCTGGTGGCGCCAGTGTCCGGCAGCCTCGCCTCTGTCAGTGCGCCCCAGGGTGGCTGTGGCTACAATGTAGCTGCCATCACCAGTGTGTGAATGTGTGTGTGAATGGGTGGATGACTGGATGTGTAAAGCGCTTTGGGGTCCTTAGGGACTAGTAAAGCGCTATATAAATACAGGCCGTTTACCATTTTACCATAATTGTTATTACTGAATAAGTGTCATGAGATTCAGAGGACATAAAAATATTGAGCTGGACACTACAGCGAGCTGATGGAGTGAACGGAAACACGAGAGACGTCTTTGAGTTTCAGAAAAATATTTATTTCAAATCTGTTTCTGGGACATTCATACAAAAAGTGAGTTTTTCCCTTTTTACCCTCAGAGGTAGCAGCTCTGCACCACTAAACTCTCAGAACACGCTCGTCTAAAGCCGCGGCACGCCCTGAACGCCACATACAGCAGAAATCATGGCTCGGTCGTGTGTTTGTCCGACGTCAGGTTTCAGGGAAAACTCTGCGACGCTCAGCCTCGGGCCAGAAACACAGCAGAGATCAGATCTGGTGTCGTTCCAAGAAAAACAACTTTTTTATTTCCTGACAGACAAAAAGTCTCAGACAGGTCACTGCTTTCAGGTGTTTCCTGGTTTCTGGACAATTTGTCCTTCACATGAGGGGAAACCCCGCAAACGTGGCACCGACGAGTCGAACGAAGCGGAAACCTCTAAAGAACGACGCTGCAGCTCGGGCATGATGTCCTTCCTGTGCACACGGCAGCGCTTCTGTGTTAAACGTCTCGATGAACCCGAGCTGCAGGCGCCCAGTGACTCCAGCCGACCTGCAACATTTTCCTCTGATGTGTCTGTCGCTGCTGATGACGAGGTCAGAGCAGGAAGTGAGGAAAGCTTCAGCAGCTCAGGCTGCGAGTGTCCACAGACGACACGCATCGCTAAGACAGTCAGGAAACACGGACCTGTGGGACGAGCCGGTCCCTGCAGCTCGCGTCTCTATGTGCAGATTAAGAGGGTTGTAAATAAACGTGCTCCCGTAGCTGCTGTGTATCCAGTTTGGCAGACGTCTCCCTCCTTTCTTAGAACAGATCTGAGACACTTGGACCTTCACAAAAACCCGAGCACTGATGTTTCTGTCCACGCGTGGGGACATGGCGTCCTGACATCTCCACAGCTGGACTCACAGCAGAGATCAGCCCAGACGTCATCACCATCTGCTCGGCGTCTCGCAGTGATGGAGACATGTCTCCGTCTAATGTTTGGCTCAGAAAGAATAGAAAGACGTGCTTTTGTCAACCTGCAGTGATCTGTGATGTCATCATCCTAACACGTGAAAGGTGTCAGCCTCTGGCTCCGCCCTGAACTCGATGAGTGAACAGCGCTGCAGAGCAGACGTGCGGTTTGTGTTTCCCTAAAGTGACCTCTGACCTGAGCCTGCGCGCGTCGGCGAGGATTTCACACTAAAGTCTGAAGTAAAGCTGAATGTGTGCGCTGCGTAACTCCGTCAGGTGGTTTCAGTCTGCAGAGAACGGAGACCCGCGTCTCCTGGAGGCTACAGCGCCGGTTTGATGAGACGGTGTTCTTGGATTTGATTGGCCGTTTGTCTGCATGCAAATCTGATGGACTCGCGCTGCCGTTGGGTCTGTGCTTTCAGCTCTGCTCAGCGCCGCTCCGGTCGGCCAATTAAAAGCCGCAGCTGCTCACGCTTCAGTTTGTTCTGGCAGCTTTTAAAGGCGAGCCGCAGCTTTTTGTGATTTCGGTTTGATTTAAATGAACGCAGGTGTTTCTCAGAACAGGACGGGACTGCAGGGCTTTGACTTGGAAATACTCAGAAGTGGGATTCCCGCTGGACTCAGCGGACGTTTTGCATTTAATGTTTTACAGGAACTTAAAAATGAACTGGCGGCAGAGCCTCGCAGGGCGCCGCCGTCACCACTGCAGCTGTAAGTGTGGATGCTGGTGCAGCTGGCACACCAACTCCTCCTCTGTGGGCTCCTGGATCTGCTCCCTGCAGAGACACGGGACCCACGGCAGGCAGTGAGCGTGGACTCAGGTTTGTCAAGCACTGAAATGCAATAAATAACAAATTCCCACCTGAATATGAGCTGAACCGAGGTTTCATATCTGATCCTCTCCACATCCATCACAGAGCAGCTGTGACTGCGGTCCCACTTGTAGATGAAGTTCTGTTAGGACAGAAAGACACACGTCAGAGCCTCAAAGCAAAAAACTGGAAAACCGCGAACAAACGTTTACAAGCGGCCTGTGCAGATCACAGCGGGACACGTGGCCTCAGGCATTTAGAAAGAATCAATCTGATCGTCACCAGGAAGAGAAGCTCCTGCAGGCGAAACAGGAACATTTAAACTGCTGCGGCCGTGTAACCTGAGCTGTCTGAAGAAACGAGGATGTCCAACATTTCTGAGCTTTCTTACAGAAGTGTCACAGTCGGGAACGCCGCCGATTCCTTCTCATATACGTCAATGTTGTTATTATCAGGATGTCCTAAAGACTCTTTCTGATTAAGAAGAACGCCGAGTGGCCCTGACACTTTCAGCTGGCTCTCTCTCACTTCCTGCCGCCGACCTTCGTATCTGACACCTGGTTCAGGGGGCGCCTGCATCGAGCGAGTCTCTCACCTCTAAGATGAGCGCCACGAACAAGTTGACCCACATGACCGACGAGATGAGCCACCAACACACGAAGTAGATCTTGGACCACCTGGGAAACAAATCATCATCATCATCATCATCATCCTGGCAGTAACCACCATAATTACGCCGCTGGGCTTAAACCGGTTTCTTACTCTGTGGTGTATCTGCTGTAGGCGTCGATGAAGGCCTGCCAGTTGTTGACGATCATGACGTCGTAGAGTAAAATGATGGCAGCCTGAGAGAAGGAGGACAGATGCTTCAGCACGTTTTAATCCCAGAGCCTCTAACTGAGCCGTGAGCAGGCTCACTGAAAGAAAACCGTTTTTATTTAAACACAACAAGTTCAGAGAAAACTAGAAATGCAGTCCCAGAATCCTCAGAGACATCCTCGTCAGATAGCAAATCCTCTGACCGAGGACAGAGACGCTGAACCTCAGGTTCAGGTGAGAGGCCGTCTGCACTCATCCAGGTGTGACTCACGCCAAAGTCGTCGAAGTTGTTGGGCCAATACTCGAGCTGCTCGTAGGTGCCGCACGCCACGCTGAAGTTGGAGGTGATGTTCTCCATGGAGGTGTTGGTCGGCACACTGACACGCAGAACGACACGAAACTGAACTTTACGATTTATTCATCAACACGTCCCAGTTTACGTGTCAGCGTGCTCAGACAGAGAAGACTTCTTACCTGGAGTCAGGAGGTTTAATGGCGCCCTCGAAGAGCCAGATCCCAAACACAGCAAACACGTAGTACACCACCTGCACGCAAACAGCACGTCAGCAGCTTTTAGATTCACAGCACATCAGCTGACCCGCCCACGCTGACATCACTCACCACCAGGATCCCCGCGAACGCTCGCAGGTTCTTCACCAGGTCCAACAGCGTGCTGGCAACCAGAGCCATGAGCTGCAGAACAGAGCAACGTGCAGACTGAGTGGGAGGAGTCACTGCGTTTGCTGTTTCCTTTGTGCAGGAAGTTCATGTTTTAAAGCTGCCGCGTGTGGAACGCAGGACGATTATTTGAAATCGCTAAAAACTGTTGTTGATTCTCAGACTGCTGGCGTTCACAGCGGACATGGACGCTTCTTTCACTCTTTAGAACCGTCCTCTCTGTCCAACATGTGGCGTCCTCACACCAGTGTCCACATGTTAGACAGAGAGGACAGATGGTTTCATTTCATTTATTTATAAAGCGCGTTTAATAACAGGGAGCTGACAAAGTGCTGCACAGAGTAACAATTAAACAATGACATTGACAACGACGACAGGTAAGAAAATTAAAAGAAAAGTTTCGAAAGCCAGAGTAAAAAAAATATGTTTTAAGATGCGATTTAAACAGAGTGACAGTCGGGCCTTTCTAACGTGGAGAGGTACAACTACAACCGCAAATGCCCGATCTCCTCTATGAACCAGCCTAGACTTATGTGAGGTAAGGAGCAGGCGATCGCTTGATCGAAGGGCTCTAGAGGGCGTGTAAAGCTGCAGCAGGTCAGACGAATAGTCCGGCCAACCAGCACTTTATACGTCAAAGATTTTGACTTTAACTGTAAAACGCACTGGAAGCCAATGAAGGGAAGCAAGCACGGCAGTGATATGTTGGCGTTTCTTCACACGAGTCAAAATGACACCAACTGTGTGCCATCTGAAATCTAGCCTGAGATCCTTCCCAGATGTGGCAACGCCCACTCGCATCCTGGGCCATGTGACCTCACTAAGTCACATGATAGGGTGTGGTTAGGTTTCACCTGAAACCCTGGCTGATTGTGACCTGCACCCGTTTTCACACCTTGGCTCGTGTGATTAGGTAGAGCAGGGGTGGGCAACTCCAGGCCTCGAGTGCCGGTGACCTGCAGGTTTTAGATGCGTCCTTGATCCAACACAGCTGATTCAGATGGCTAAATGACCTCAACACCTCCTCAACATAACTTGAAGTTCTCCAGGTGTGTTGACCCAGGGTGAGATCTAAAACCTGCAGGTCACCGGCACTCGAGGCCTGGAGTTGCCCACCCCTGAGGTAGAGGATCCACAGGGGGTCCACGGCCCTCTTGGCGACGCCCACAGGGCTTAAATCTGTGACTCTCCACCAATCGCTGCTCTTTGAAGTGAAGAAACGTATTTAAGAAAGTTAAAGAGGTCCGGACGCTTCTGTTTCCGAGCTCCTTGGACTGCGATGAGCTGGAGGACTGAGGAGCTGCACAGACTGGTTTTGTTCCAAATCGGCCTCCAATTCAAAATGAGCTCTGATCATTTTCTTAGTTTCTCTGTTTTCTGTGTTGCACTGTTAATAAAACCTGAGTTTATGGGAGCGTCCCAACGTTTTGCAGCTGGGACTGGATTTTTCTCACTTTTTGAAAAGCTGATGAAGCTCGATGGTGAAACAGGTGATGTAAGGATGTAAGAAGCAGCGAGACTCTTGCTGACGCTGACTCACACATAAACATGACCTGACTGTCACACATAAAAGCATTTATATATTTTTCTCCGACCTTCCAAGTGAAACTGTGAAAACAGTGTTTGGATATGATTCGTCAAACTCTGACAGACGACGTGTTTGAATCTGGGATCGTACCTTGATGTCCGGGATGATGCGCAGGAAGCGGAAAACAATCAGCAGGTTGACCAGACGGATCATCTCCCACAGCGACAGCACGCCGTGAGCGGAGGGCTCCCTGCGGTCAGAGGTCAGCGTTTCTAAAACACGCGTGTCTTGATATGTTTGATCAGAGTGTTACACATGAAGAGAGCCGCTGGAGATGATTTTCACTCATTCGCTGGACTCGAGTGGGACTTCCCCCACAGAAACACACAAAAGGCACAAAGCTGAATTAAACAGACATGAACTCACCACTGAGAATACGGAAGCCTGTAGGTGATAAAAATGGTGATCTGCAGGGCCTGAAAGGAAGCAGGGGACACAAATTACCCTCCCAGTGTGGTTCCTACAGCGTCGTTACTAATGAAATTGACCAATCAAATGACTGCGATGTCATAGATTTGGAGAATAGACGGCAAACTGCCAAATACTGTGTTTAAAAAAAGCTGGAAAACTTTAATCAGATGAGTTTACCAACAACAGGACGGTGAGGAAGCCGTCGAAGATGTTGTTCCTGTAGGACAGGTAGCCCTGCCAGCCGAACGCAAAGATCTTCACACACATTTCAAACAGGTAGTAGAGGATGAAGCACAGGTTGATGATCTGAGGGGAGATCAGGGAGAGTCACATCCGCTCATTGCTGAAGTTTGAATAACTCATCCTTTGGAGAGGAAGTCCAAACTCTGACCCTGTGATGAAAGTCCTGCAGTGTATCTGTAACTATACTAACTTAGCGTCCCTTAAAAATGCAGTTTTAGATTAATGCTAATAACAAGTCGACTTAAGCGATGGCAGCAAATGTCTGTCAGTGAGTTCACTGCAGTCACGCATCCAAAACAATCTGCAGTGAGACGAGATTTCAGGTCCTTGTGACAGTCTGACCTCTGCAGCTGAGCAGATACTTGCTAATCAATAACCTTCAAAATAAAATCCTAGAATTTCTGGAGCTCCGCCTTCATGGGCGGTCTGTTAGTACAGTGACCTCACAGCTGCCATATTATTGGTCACATGATGTCATTAACAACGCTTACATTAAGTCATTCACACAGTGAGTGCGACTGTTTCACCTCCAAGACGAAGTTGTCTCTCTCTGCTGTGGACTTCTCAGAGTTCAACACCAGGACAGTCTGAAACACACACGCACAGGCAGACACGCACACACACACAGAGTTGATGTTACAACAGGCTGACCCGCTCAGTGTGTGTGTGTGTGTGTGTGTGTGTGTGTGTCTGTGTTACTTACACATATACACACTACATTGGCCAGAGCCACAGCGTTTCCAAACAAAATGAGATAGTAGTGACTGAAGATCAGCTGGAGTTTCTGCAGGGTGGGAGAGCTGTACTGAGGCAGAGGAGGGTGCTGAAACACACACACACACACACACACACACACACACACACACACACACACACACACACACACACAGTCAGACACAGTCTCTGAGATGTAATGCTGAGCACGTCTGGGCCCCGCTTCTACCTCCTTGATGCAGTCTTTATCAAGTTCATCAAAAATCTTGGTGAATTGTTCTCGATCCATGAAGCCGACGTCTTCGTACTGCTGCGCCACCTGAAGAGGAAGAATACATGGAGACATGTTAAAGGCTTTCAGGAGGTCCAACTGAAGACAGGCTGAGAGGGTCTGCACGTGTGCAGAGGAGGGAGAGGGGATATATCGGCCCAACGATGACGAAGATGAAGCTGCTGGCAGGAGGAGGAGAGGAAGACCTCAGAGGAGGTTCGTGGATGTAGTGAAGGAGACATGCAGAGGGTCGGTGAGACAGAGGAGGAAGCTGGGACAGGAGGAGGTGGAGGTTCTTCTTCTCCTGCATAAAATAAGGAACGGACTTCCTGTGAGTGTGTGTCTGCCTGTGTGTGTGTGTCTGCCTGTGTGTGTGTGTCTGCCTGTGTGTGTGCTCTGACCGTAGTGATGGCTGCTCTGTAGTATCTCTTCATCTTGACCCTGGACATCACCTCCAGCACAGCGTCGACACGAGCGCGCTCCCTAAAACAGAGACATGTGTGTGTGTGAGATTACTCCTCGTATTGAAGCGTTTCCTCTGAAGCGATGACAAAAGCTGCGCCGGCTTGTGCGAGTCTTACCCAGCAGCCCGTCGGGCTCCCTGGCAGGTGAGGACCTGGAAAGCTGCCCGGATCCCGAGTCGTCTCCTGAGGAATGACGTCTGGACCGACATCTGGACAAAAGCAGCAGCGGAAAGATTTTGTGAAGATCTCTGCTGCAGCTTAACGGCACAAAGCTCAGAGCGTGTTAGACAAACGTGGACGCTCGGTATCAAAAAGCAAACGTGCAGACTTCCCTGGATGTCTGAGAGCTTCTGTGGGATTTTTCTGCCACTCTTTGTTTCTGCAGGGCGATGAGGTGACTTACAGGCCTGAACGCTGCAGCTTTAAAGTCCACTGAGACGCCTCTAATCCTCCAGCAGGTGGCAGTACTGACTCACCTGTAAAAAGCGGCGTTTCAAGAGCCTCGTGTCGGGCTGCGAGGGGGATGGTCCTCCTGCTGGTTTCTGTGTGACGCTGGAGTCAGGCGTGTGACTCGCAGCGAGCGAGTCAGGATTACTTTGAAAACTCTGTGCTTCTTCACTCGCTGCACATTCACGTTTCCCACACGTGATTCTGCAGGATGTAAACTGCAAACATCTGTAAGGTCACCTTACAGATGTGGGGAATGGCGCTCTGCAGCGTGCAGCAGGGCCTGCTGGTTACAATGCATTGTTCTGCATTAGAGTCAGCTGCTGACATGCATGTGTTTCAGCAGGAGGACAGTTATGCGTCAGGAGTTTTTAAGTCTGGCTTGCTGATCAAGGTTTGAGCTTTGGTCTGCACAGGCGCGTATTCACAATAAAACAAATCCTGGTTTTGATGTGGGTCGGCGCTGCCGCTGCAGCAGAGCCTTCAGCTGGGACAAATCCAGAAGAACAAGTTCTACAACACAGAATTACTAAACTGGTCCGAGAGCTTTTAGGAGACGTCATTGTTGAGGCCCCGTGTTCAGCCTGCCCACCACCCGCCCGGTGGGGTGACAACAGAACTGCAAACCTGTCAGGCTGAGGAGTAAGTCAAATCTCCAGGTGTTGGAGGAAGTTTCACAGTTTAGATCAAACGTCCTGACGTGGTTGTGGGCGTGCAGCGGTCCACATGCAGACCTGTGAAGGCCGTTAAAGCCACACTCGACATGACGAATGAATAAACGATGGATCTGCGCAGCCCTTGATGCGATTCTCGCTTCCTGTGCGGTCGTCACTGAAACTGAGTTTGAACCACCGACCCAAACCTACTGAGTCCCGTTCGCTGCACAAACCAAAGAAGGAAAGAATGAGTGAACACGAAAGGAGGCAGTGGAAGAAAACACGAGTGAAGTGTGAAACGAGCGGAGGTCTGGTGTCGGGGCACACGCCAATACAAACGAGACCTTTCTGTGAATAAAAAGCAAAATCCAAGAGCACGAATCAGCAGATTAAAAAGTGCTTGACAAACCGTAGTGAGACTGTGCTGTGCATTGTGGGAAACGTAGGCGTCAGCAGCCTGAGGTCGTGGGATCGTCCGCGTCTCACGCCAGCCGCCTCTCGTAACGAGAGCATTACCTCACAGGATGAAGTGGCCCTCAGCCCATTCCCCGTGACTACTTCCCACACTCCGGGCTTGTTTTTCCCCGTTTCCAACACAAAACCTACATCACAGCTCGTGGACACGCCCACTTTTCCAGCTGGGCGCAGCCGCCGCGTCTTGAGTCAAAATAAATCCCTGAAGCAAAGACTGGAAGAGCTCAGTCATGTGTGAGTGACTCACCAGCAAATATCCCCTGAACTGGTTGTAGATGATGGCTGTCAGTAGGTTCATCAGACAGTAGGTTCCTGCGGGACGACAAACGTTCCTGTGAGCCTGACTGTCAAACACCTCAACGCTGGGGTCATAACTAACGGCTGCTTACCGATGACGCTGAAGGCCACGAAGAAGATGGCGTAGCATCTGTTTAGGGAGTAGGCGGGGATCATCACTGTGACACAACAAAAAAAGACGATGGCATTAACATTAAACTGTCTGTGGCCATGGCGTGACCGTGGCGTGACCGTGGCGCGACCGATCGTGTACCATCGGGGTTGTTGGCTGTGGTGAGCAGCACCAGCAGAGACGTCAGGGAGCTCGGCAGGTTTCTGAAGTGTAGCTCCCACTCGCCGTTCTTCTTCGGGTCCTGAGCACAAACACAGACAAGGAGCGATGAGCCGACACCAAACCTGCAGTTCCTCTAACGTCCAGCAGAGGCAGCAGGGAGTCAGGCCCCATAGACTCCCATGTTAAAACTTCACAGCAGAAATACACACGTTTACAGCCTGATACACAAACTGTTTGTCTCTGTGGATGTGTCTGCACGGGGGGAGGACGTTTCTGTAACTCAACTCTTTAAACTGATTTTGCATTATTAGGGGCGTGGCCTCTCTGACTGGCAGGTGGATGGTGACACAGGCGGCTGAAGCTGCTAGCTTCACCTGAGCTGGACCTCTGCATCGTGTTTGTGCTGTTGGAGCCTTTTGGAGCATTTTAATGACATCATGTGACCAATAACATGGCTGCTGTGAGGTCACTGTATTAACAGACCATTAAAGAAGGCGGAGCTCCAGTTTTCGGATATGAAATCCTGAGCACATGTGGTTAGCATTATGGCTGCTGTGAGGTTAGTGTCATATTTTATTTAAACTACTTTGTGTGTCCACACACACACACACACACACACACACACACACACACACACACACGTCTGTACAAAGCCAGTGTGTTCAGTTTAACAGGGCGTGTTCATGAACACCTGAACTCACCTCATTTTTAGCAAACAGCAGCATGCCGATCATAGTGAAGAGGCAGAGGTGGAGAGCCAGCAGCAGGATGACACTGCAGAGACATCACACACACACACACACACACACACACACACACACACACACACACGATGTTTAACCTTTAACCCACAGCTGCTCCTAAACTCTGATTAAAGCTCATCATCATCATCGTCCAGCTGACACTAAACGTCATACTGGGAGATGCTCTGACTCTTAAAGAGTGAATCAGCCTCGATTCAAACGTCGTCTCGGTCACTGACCTGTGGTCACAGTGTCGTCCTTTTAAATATTTCCTCATAATAAACTGAGTATTAATCATGTGAAGATTATTCATCCTATTTTCAGGATTATAACAGACGTAGTCTGAGACTGAGGATTCCCTGCGTGCCCACTGAGCAGCATCATCAGTGGGCAGCTCAGCTGTGTGGGCCAATCATACGGCACCAAATCTGTTCAAAGGAGGAAGATGGAGGCAAAAATCCTGAAGCAGTTTTATGGTTTTCAAGAATAAAGCTGTAACAGTTTAAAAAGCCAAACGTGAGCAATCATTTATCAGTTCTAGAGTCGCTGCTTTGCTCGATGAGCAGCCTGCGGCCACCGGCTGAGGAAGCAGCGACAGAAGTGAGAGTGCGCTGATGTCTGTGGCGGTGTTTTTATTCAACGAGTCAGAAGTGAAATTAGAAATAACAAACCAAGTGAGAGTTTCATTCTAGTTTCAGCACAGATCACAGAAAATACCGACCAGCGTGCCGCTCTGTGCCGGCTGACCTCACCACACAGGAGGAGCTGTGGCGGTCTGACCGAGAGCTCGCACAGGTGAAGCAGGTGAGGTTCACTCCTGACAGTCAGCTAACACCCAGCAACAAACCCTCTTTGAATCTTTCATTTATTCTGCGATGGTCAGAGGAGACTGAGATCTGCTCACACTCTCTCCATCTCACCGCTGGCGTTTGGATTTAACGCGACGACACAAACGATGTGGGTGAGCTGTGCTTCCTGAACAGCAGAGCACGTCCCAACAGGCTGACGGGTTTGGGATACCTGGCGATCTCCGGCAGCGTCCTCTTGATGCACTTCAGCGTCTTCTTCATGAGCGAGGAGTTCTGCAGGAGGAAGAACGGCCGCAGGAGCCGCCGCACCCTCAGTTTCTGAAGAAGGAAGGAACATCAACCCGGGATTTTATTTTGACAGGTTTACGTCCCCTGACCTTTGACCTTTCTGTATAGCAGAAAAATCAAACCTGGACTGATCCTCACCTCATCACACACCATGCTGACGGACAGCACCCAGTCCATGACAGAGATCAAAATGACCACAGTGTAGCCAATCAGCCATTTGCTCTTCCCGAACTCCTCCCAGCCAATCAAATAGCTCTGCGGGAAAAAAACACATCCAGAACCGGATCGATGGGAACGTTTACTCTGATTTAATGGGTTTTCCCGGGTTTTCCCCGCTCACCTTAACAGCAACGTCTACAGAGAGGATGATGAGGCAGATCATCTCGATGCTCTCGGTGAGGCCGCAGGGAGGCTGCCAGGCTGGAGAGCGATGCCGGGGGTCCGAGGAGATGGAGAAGGAGGACGGGCGCTCCGCGAAGGCCAGCAGCAGCACCGCCGCAATGGTCAGACCCAAACCCCTGAAGGCGGAGAGAGAGGAGGGCTCTTTAAACTCGTACCACAGAAACACCGCGAGCGCTCTCAGGGCGACCTTTAAACATCATCTGCAGATTTTCATCAGTGTAGCTTTAAAGCACAAACACGGATCCTCAGCTCTTCCTACCCTGCACCCTCAGGCATGATCAGCATGCTTTAAAATCCTCAGCCTGTCGCACTACAGGCAACAAGTTCTTCATTTGTGGCTGAGAGAAGCAGAAACATGACTTTTAATAAAAAGCTTGTTGGCTGCTAACCAATCAGCAGCAGCTGTTCTCAGGTTCCCACACGGCCTCATTCACTTGGAGATTTACTCATTTTTCCCTTTTTTGGATTAACTTTCTATTTTAACATTTGGTAAGGAGACCACAGGTGAACACTTCTGTTGTGTAGCAGCTTCGCCTGTAAACATGAACCCCCCTCCCCCCGCTGGGGTCACTGTGACTCTTTAAAGCGTCTCACAGAAAATTGATCTGAGGTCTCGACGCTCTCGCTCACAGCTCAGAATAGGACCCAGCTATTTTTAAAGCAGCGTCCACGGAAAGAGCCACGGCACTCAGAGCCAACGGGACATGTCTGTGACACTGTGGGACACCGTGGGACACTGTGTGACATGTCTGTGACACCGTGGGACATGTCTGTGACAGCGTGGGACATTGTGGAACACCGTGGGACATTGTGGAACACCGTGGGACATTGTGGAACACCGTGGGACATGTCTGTGACAGCGTGGGACATGTCTGTGACACTGTGGGACACGTCTGTGACAGCGTGGGACACGTCTGTGACACTGTGGGACACCGTGGGACACTGTGTGACATGTCTGTGACACCGTCGGACATGTCTGTGACAGCGTGGGACACTGTGGAACACCGTGGGACATGTCTGTGACAGCGTGGGACATGTCTGTGACACTGTGGGACACGTGGGACATGTCTGTGACAGCGTGGGACATGTCTGTGACAGCGTGGGACACGTGGGACATGTCTGTGACAGCGTGGGACATGTCTGTGACACTGTGGGACACGTGGGACATGTCTGTGACAGCGTGTGACATGTCTGTGACAGCGTGGGACATGTCTGTGACAGCGTGGGACACCGTGGGACCCTGTGGGACACTGTGGGACATGTCTGTGACAGCGTGGGACACGTCTGTGACAGCGTGGGACATGTCTGTGACAGCGTGGGACATGTCTGTGACACTGTGGGACACGTGGGACATGTCTGTGACAGCGTGGGACACGACTGTGACAGCGTGGGACATGTGGGACATGTCTGTGACAGCGTGGGACACGTCTGTGACACTATGGGACACGTCTGTGACACTGTGGGACACCGTGGGACCCTGTGGGACACTGTGGGACATGTCTGTGACAGTGTGGGACACCGTGGGACATGTCTGTGACAGCGTGGGACATGTCTGTGACACTGTGGGACACCGTGGGACACTGTAAATAAGGAGCAGGTTTTACTGTAGGCAGAACTGCAGCTGGTTATAAGGCACAAAAAGGAACTCTGTTATTTCTGTTAATAATTGTTAAAGTCATTTTAATGCAGACAGAGCAGAACATGTTTTTTCATTCAGCCTCTCTTTGTTTTGTCTCGGCGCCAAAGTTACTGAGTGCAGAAAAACAGGAAGTGAAGAGAAGCTGATGCAGCATCTAAGTCGACTGTTTCGTGTCAGAGATATTTTAGTTTTCACACATGTAGAGACTTTGTTCAAAAACACACCGATCACACATTCTGAGCACCGACAGGTGAAGAGATCAACCTCCCACCTGTTGGTGGGCGGGGTCTATCAGGCAGCAGGTGGACATCTTGTCCTCAAAGTTGATGTTAGAGGAAGAAAAACGTGCGATTGTTACGCTTTGAGCCAGTTTGACAGTTTGGGTCAGAGCATCTGCAAACCTGCAGCTCTGTGTTCCCGGCCTGCGGGGGGCGGGATCTGTCAGAGTGATCCAGGGAAAGAACGGGATGTGCTGGACACACAGTCCGATCCACCGAGGCCCCCCTCACAGCTTACAGGACTGACAGGACCTGCTGCAGATACCACAGCACGCCTGCAGGGGTCGAGCGGAGGCCACGCCTCACAGGTCAGAGGGACGGACGCAGTATTAGGCAGGTGGTCATAATGTTACGTCTGCTTGGTGTAAATTCTTGTTTTTGAATGAGCGACCCAGGCCTGGTGAACCTGCTGTGAAATATCATCTATATAAATAGATATCAGAGGATAATTGAGCACTACGACTGTTCTCCTTCTCTTAATTTGGGCTTCTTGTAGCCAACACGTAAGATCACGTGTACATGTTCAGTTTCGTGCAGTCACGGCGATGCAGCAGAAGCAGTGCAGGACTCGTGTGTTCGGTGAACTCTGCACCGTCTCAAAGTGCCTTAAACCAGCGGTCCCCAACCCCCGGGCCTCGGACAGCGAGAGTTGAGGCTCGGGTGTGAAATTTATGTTTTTCAAGGTTTTTATCGTTAACTCGGTTTCCCGGGATCTTTGCAGTCGTGCGTCTTATTTTGAAAGAAATATTTATGCGTTACCATAGTGACCAGAGAGCATTAAGGGGCAGAGAGGAGGATGTTACTCTCAACGTTGTTGGTGCACTTCAGGAGGACGCTGCTGATAAAGTTACACAATTACACAGTGAGTTTGCGTTTATTATTATTATATATATTTATGTCTCGGTCGGGTCGTTTATTTTGTTGCATTTATCCGCCACATCTTAAAGGCCGTGAAAATATTATCTGACATTAAACTGGTCCGTGGCGCCTTTAATCTCTGCATCATTGTGATGCTCAGTTTGAACTTCAGCAGGTCGTCTTCACCGTGTCGAACACGCCTAAATGCACTGAGTTGGTGCCACGTGATTGGCTGATTAGATCACTGCGTTAACGAGTAGTTGAACAGGTGTTTCCAGTGAGTGTCTCAGCTTACCTGAATAAGAAAAGTTCAGTTTGCATTTGCTGTGTGGAAATAACTGAAATGGTAAATTTCTGGAGCTCCACGACTGCATGCAGCAGGGACAGAGGTCAGAGGTGAAGGGTCAGAATTTCCATATGTAAATATTTTGCGGTTGCTCTGAACTCCAGCAGAGTTTGAGCTACTTACCACTGGATTATCCCAGAGTAGTACCATCGATACAGGCGGAGAGAGCCTGCATCCACTCGGTGGTTGATGGAGCGGTACTGTAATCAGGAAGAATACTTGAGTACAAATAATAATCTACAGGTGTTTTATTTTGTCTACAAGTGTGGGGACAATGTTTTCCTGCAGGGTTGCTTTCCAGAAGCTCCCACAGTGCAGGAATCATGGAGGAGGATGAGAGTGGAGGATTTGACAAAGTTCTGTTCTCTCACCTTTATGGCGTCCTCGATGAACACAACAGCCTGTTGGATGTAGAGTTCCTCGTCACCTGTGGATGGTGAGAAAAGAGTGAAATACAACGACCTGAAGAGTACAAAGGAGAAAGTTTGGGGCCCGGCCGGGCTGAGGGGGGGCAGCTGAACCACAACAGGAAGCACAGGAGCTCCGTATTTAATACCAGAGTGAAAACGTGCACCTTTAACCAACACACATGGTGCCAACGCAAACCAACAGGTGTCAGTAAGGCCTGTGTGTCCTTCTTTTATATACAGTCTATGTGTAATACAACACAGAGAAACTTTTACTTCCTGTGGACAAAAATCAACATCGTCAGAAACAAAGGGTCCAGCCCTGTGAGAGCTTCAGTCAGACGTGGTTCAGGTTTGCATGGAGCTTCTGGCCTGATCTGATGAATGTGTCACTCTGGACTCAAACCTGTGACACGTTTCACTCACGTGTGTGCTGAACGTGCAGGTTTGGACAGAAGCTCAGAAGCAATGTGGAGACGACAGTTTAGCAGCTGTCAGGTGATCAAGTTTAACCACTCTGACCTTTCCATCCAGCACTTACACAGACATGATGACTCACACACACACACACACACACACGCACACACACACACACACACGCACACACACACGCACACCGAGTGCTGCTGATCGATGCATCACAGCAGAATGTGTCACTGGGGGTGGTTGTGGTGGGTGTCACTGACAGGACAACACTTTAAACGGTTGCGCTCTCTCTCTCACACACACACACACACACACACACACACACACACACCGAGTGCTGCTGATCGATGCATCACAGCAGAATGTGTCACTGGGGGTGGTTGTGGTGGGTGTCACTGACAGGACAACACTTTAAACGGTTGCGCTCTCTCTCTCTCACACACACACACACACACACACACACACACACACACACACACACACACACACACACACACACACACACACACACACACACACACACACACAGCAGCAGCAGCAAGGTGTAAAAAAAAAAAAACTCCACTGAAGTCATTTCAGTTTCGAGTTTCTGTGAAATTTAGTTTTTGATTTGAAGTAATTTGAACATGAAAATATAAATTTGAGTCTAGAAAAAGAAAAGAAAAGAATATTTTGAACATTTGAGGTGAAATAAAAATAAAAACAGGAAGTGTCTGCAGGTTTGGTGGTGGTTTCAGAAAAACCATCCTGAGGAGGATTTTATTGAGTTTAAAGAGGCTGAGACTGAGTCAGGCGTGTTTCCTCTGAAACGTCCTCCACGTCACACTGACGGAGAACTCCACCCTCTGGAAAAGGAAGACCGACTGCTTTGCTGTCAAATCTGCGTTTAAATGTAAAGTCTGATGCTTCCTCCATCAGTGAATCCACTGAGTCATTTAGCCTCTTCTTCTTTGGTGTTTTTGCGTTTTCCTTGAACACGTCGCAGTTCAGAGTCACTCACTGACGACCTGTTTCCCTCCAGCACTCACACAGTCACCAAACACTGACTAACCAGCAAGGCAGAGCAACCAAAGGATTGCTTATTGTGAGAAAAGACAAAGTAGTTAATAACTGGTGAAAACTTATGCTGCCTAATTATTACAATAACTAAAGATCTGTGTAAATACGTCATTAGTTTCTCTGGTACATCTGATACATGTGACCTCGCACACAGACACGTCCAGCTGCACCTCAGAAACAGGCTGGTCGTTCAGACACGATCAGCAGTATTCACTTAACCACAGACGGGAACACAGGACAGACTTTGAGCCTTTCAACCAGGGGTGCCCGACTCATACAGCACAATCTGACCTCAAGAACCAATAAAACCCTGCAGTGCTGTGCAAAAGTCTTGAGCCACCTCTCACTTCTTGCTTATAAGGAGCTGGACGGTCCTGTAAGCAGCTCTGCAGATTTCTGAAAGTCGTTCTTTGGACACTGGCTGCTTCTTCACTCATCCTCATCCTCAGTCCTTGTACTTGACCATTTTCAAGGGGATGTTTTTATTCACTTGTTAAGTCACTAAACACTGAAAACTTTAAGAAAACTGCACCGTGGAGGACAGAAGAAGAAGAAGTGTGGGGCCTAATAAAATCTATCTACAGTGTCCGAGAGGCATGTGCTTAAGAAACACAGGAGCTGAGAGCTGATCGTCTGCTGCTCACTGAAGCCTCGCCAGGACTGTCTCGGTGGACGGGCGGCTATCAGGAAACCATTCTTAATGAAGGGAAACGGGAGGAAAGGCTGAGGAATGAAAATGACATAAGGACTGGAGTGAAGCTCACAGGACCAGGTCTGATCCACATTCAGACCTCAGCGTTACTGACTCGGTGCTGGAAACATCCAAAGGAGAGCTGCGAGCGTCCTTCAGCCTGGAGATCCTCACAGAGACGAGCTGCAGGATGAAGCTGCTCTCACCAAATATGCCCTTTTTAGAAACATTCAAACTCTGTTTCTGTCTTATATGTTTGTCTGCACGTTTCAATCAATTGTGCACCTTTTAAAAAGAGCCGTGGCTCAGGACTTTTGCACAGCAGTGTACTTTAAAAAGTACTTTCACATGTTCCAGGTGTTGCTCATCATCTGGAACAACAGCATTTCAATCTTTGAGCTTTCCTTTCTCGTCAGTAACGCTGCGAATCAAAACGCCGGGAATAAGATTGGACTAAAATAATAAAGAAACGTCATCTGTGTGAGGAAGCTCTGACTCTGCAGCTGTGGGCGTGTTTAACCTGAGCCTAAAAAACTACCTGCCTGCGCTCACCTGAGTAAATCAGCTGATCCGGTGACTCCCGGTACTCACAACATGACAACTTTTCCCAGCTCACTGCCACACCTGAAAACGTAAAAGCCGCTCACCTGGCTCCCTGTCCACACTGCTCGAGTCCCCGTACACCGAGTCCGACATCCTCCTGCCGCCCGGGGCCCCTCCGCGCTCCGAGCCGGTCCTGGAGCCATATTCCCCGGAGGCTCCGTCCAGGCTGCCGGACAGCAGGCTGTCCGTCTCCATCCGGCTCAGATCAGAGTGTCGGAGTCCGTCCAAACTCCAGAACAACAACAAGAAGGCGCTCAAACAGAAAGCAGCGCAGCGTGCGGGAGGAAGTCCTCCTCCTCCTCCTCCTCCTCCTGCGCCAGTCAAGCTCCACCCACAGCACAGAGTCACGTGCTCAGAGCTGCCGGAGCAGGAAGCCAGCAACGAAAGTCAGGTTCGCTTTACCGCGTGGAGGTCATTAATCCACACAGATGAACTCACCTGGAGAAAAAGGGCGCGAGCGTCACAGTTACGTCACACGGAGACACGAAAACACTGTAAATAGTGATGGCGACAACAGGGAAAACTGGCGTTTCTGTTAAATGTGGGTCAAATCAAACGGATGAACTGGTTGGAGTCTGCACCTCTGAGATTATTAATCTGATCCAGCTACATCAGCCACACCAGGGGTGTCAAAAATAAGGCCCAGGGGCCAAAATCAGCTCGAGTCCAGCCCGGCCCGCGGACAGCTTCAGGAAATATGAAGGAGGGCCAAAAAGTTTGGACCTTTAAATGTATTTTAAAAGGTTATTAAGCTTTTCTTGCTGCCACAGACTCACTATGAGCATTACTAGTGAAGTAATACATAAACAGTTCATTCCACACAAAAGGACATTTTCTGTTTTCTACCATCGCAGCTCTGACCACACGTTTGTTGGATTTCTTATTTCGTCCCAAAGAGTCGTGCTGTCAGATTTCTTCATCGTGTATCTGAGACGTGTTCGGACATCTCGGGGATTAAACGTGTGTTTAAACGTCGGTACCAGAGCGTGCTGTATGTGGCTCAACGTGTAAAATCAGTTTGACATCTTTGGCCTAACACAGAATCCTGATATCAGTAATCTTTACTTTGTATTCATCATATTTATTTTGCCCTACTGAGATGAAAAACAAGATTATTTTTAGATAACCTAAGTGCATGAAAGAAACCTGTCACATTATTTATTTTCCCCCAAAGGTGATTAACTGATTTCATCATCGGCTCCTTGTAGTGGGCCTCGGCTCTCTTTCACTGCTCTGGGTAGAAATCTTTAGATTTAATCTCCGTGCAAAGTTTACGCACAGATTTTTAATCACCATTACATCATCATCAGATAACGCCTCTGATGGTAGAAGAGTCACGTGACCCACACAAAGAAGCCAAGAACAGATTTAACAGGAAGTTGATAACTTCTTACGCTGGGCTCTTAGGCTTGGATGTTCCAGTGCAGACCGAGGAAGCCTGGCCTTGTTCAGCTTCATCTGCAGTACACCCCTCAGTAGTTTCAAGGCTTCTTTAACACAGTGTGATATTCATTTAGTAAATTATGGACACATCGAGATACATTTTTAGGACACGGCCATGTTGTGTCTGCAGTGTTGGGAAGGTTACTTTTAAAACGTCTTCCATTACAGAATACAGAATACATGCCCCAAAATGTATTCTGTAACGTATTCCGTTACGTTACTCAATGACAGTAACATATTCTGAATACTTTGGATTACTTAATATATTATCGTGCTTTTTACAACAACGTGAATGTACTATTGCTGTGTGATTTATTACTGTTACTGAAGGTCCGCGACTCTGAACTGTAGTAAAGGGACCTCTGACTAATACGGCGGGGTCCCTGTCGGCTCGTAGCTGAAAAATAGCTTTACTTTGTTATGTGGGTCAACTTTGCTAGCGAGAGACAGAGAGAGGCGTTGAAAGGCTCCAACGGAACTTATTGTTTCGGAGGAAAACAGGAACACGGTGTACAGTCGAGTCTTAATAGCTTACTTACAACTGGGCTCGTCAGGCTCTCTTCTTGGCTGCAGTGGTTATTATTATATTTACATGCTTCCAGCTCCCGTTTCTGCTCAATGACAACTCGTACCTTTCCACTCGCCTTTTTCTCCCTCCTCGCTCACAGACACATAACGTGTATGGCAGTGCATTCTCCCTGCAACACGGACTACACTGCCCATGATGCTACATTCTTTAGAGCTATGCTTGTAGCATTCTGCCTGTTAGCACAACAACAACAACAACGAAAAGGCGCTCTCTCACCCAGGAAACACACAGTCGCAGAGAGAGAGAGAGAGCGTCGCCCTGTAACCATGGCAACCGTAGCGCTGCCGCCTGGAACAACAGAACGTAGCTGTCAAACAAAACCCAAACAGTCCTGACCCGCGACAATATGAAACAGGAAAGTACCGCAGTGTAATCCATTTATTTCAACAAAGTAACTGTATTCTGAATACCACCTTTTTAAACAGTAACTGTAACGGAATACAGTTACTCATATTTTGTATTTTAAATACGTAACGGCGGTACATGTATTCTGTTACTCCCCAACACTGTGCGTCTCTGATCTGTGGTCATTCAGTTCAGCCACGCCCGTTTTAAGACGTTAAAAGAGGACTTTGCCTTGCTTCCATCTTTTATGTACAGTCCATGATGGAGACTTCTTTGCTGCACCATAGCAGAGTTCAAAAGACAGATTAACAGATTAACAGCATGTCATGAAAGCGCCACAGTCTAATGAGTGTGAGAGTTTAAGCACCACAACAGAAAGGTCACGTCATGATGAAACGACCTCCGGATGTCGGGTTCCTCCTCAGAAACGGAACGCTGAGCTCTTGAGGCAGAGCTCAGAAGAGGACGTGCCGGGTTTCAGAAGCCTGAGTCAGGAAAATGACAACACCTGAGTTTATGATGGGTAACAAATATCATGTAAGCTCGAGCTCTGAGCTGTGGGAATGGATGCGAGCCGCCTCTCTGCAGTCCTCCAAGCATCAGTGTGGTTTTAGTAAAAAAGGGATTTTTTTGTTTTTCAAATAGACGTCATCAGTACATTTGAAGCAGTTATTGGGAATTATTCCATCAGGGTGAAACGAAGGAACCTGCAGTGCTAATAATGTCGCCTTCGTTAAAACCACGTTAACGGCGGTGAAACGGTCACTCATGTATTAAAGAAGCTCTCTGCATGCAGACAAACCTGTGAGAGCAAAAGGAACCGAGTCTGAGCTGCTCGCCACGTGAAGCCTTCATGCACGCTTGATCACCCAGGTACGGAAAGTTCCTGGGATCTTAATGTTGGTGGTGTTGAACGCCCCCTGCCTCGCTCACAGTCACGTATGATGTAAACCCTGGATCGCCCTGGCTACGGTCAGTTTGACAGAACAAACATGGCAGCCAGATATTTCTCACACACGTGAGGATTAACACAGGACCATCCCCACCTGACCTCTTCATAAACACTTTGACCTTATTGTCACGTGACTTTAGCTAAACGGTGAAAGACTGACTCGAGTTAAAGCTGCTTCTGTTTTTTAGTAAGTGTAATCTTGAAATGACTAATATTGTGTAGCTTTAAATACCAAAACAAACCACGACGGTTTACTCTGACCTATGAAATACCTCGTCCCCTCAGACATGCCACGCTGTCCTCTAATGTCCCACAACCACCTGTATCTGATCCACGTCACGCCACAGATATGAACAGCTATGCTGAAGAATAAGCTGAGACGAGAAGCTCGCCGTGGTTTGTGCGCTTCTTCAGCAACCTGCTGGCACGACGTCTGCGACACCCAGGCTGGTTCGGTCTGCAGAGATCATTTCCTCCTTCATAACAACTGCATGTTTCTATAACTCACCTGTTTAAATTGTATTAAGGCTTAAAGTTAGCATGAATAGGCGCGTGGCCTCTTTGACGACAGGTCTAACCCTAACCTGTACGCAGTGTTCTGACTGCGGCACATACAGGACAAAAAAAAAAACACAATCAAGAGATCTTTTATTTCACACGTGGACACTTGAGATGATCCTGTATCTTTAAATTTTACACAGAACAAGATCAAAACAAACCGGACGGAGGACAGAATCAGAAATAATCAGGGGCGATGCAAAACTGCACAATAACACACAAAGAGAGAAAAACAAGCAGAAGAATTGTGTGTCTGGATCATAGACTGTAGATAAACGATGGACCCAGGATGCCCCCTGCTCCTTTCTGACTCTAAGGGGACCATCATCTCCAGAATGTTTGATTCAATCACACCTGAGACCATTAAAGAGGAAGCGCCCCCTGCTGGGGGCCAGAAAGAATGCAGGATTAAGGCGTTTGATTTCACAGTCTGTGTAAATGGTTGTTTGAAGGGACCACAGTTGTTATTAATGTCACTGAGGTCAGGAAAGCACAAAAGCATCGTCCGTGGTCTTCGGCTTTGATCAAGCGGGACGTCTTCGTGGTCATCGGAGTCACGAAGGGCCGATGACCTCTGCTTCTTAGCGCTTCGCCGTGTTTGCAGCCATCTGGGTCACCTGGAAGAACAGAAACACCTGCTCACAGCTCGTCTTCATCGACGTGCCGCTCCTCTGATCATCTTTTCTCGTTCTGACTGGGAGAGAAACGCGATGATGCTCACCTGGTCGTCGATGCACCTGAACTGCCAGCTCCAGCTTGCGTTGTAGAGGAAAGGCCTGAGGTCGAAGCGGTTGTCGTCAGGACTGTAGCTCTCGGCGTGGTAGGACGGCGTGACCGTGGTCATCTTGTGGCGGTTCACAGAGTACATCCTGAAGAAGCGCTTGACCTTCTGGGCCACCTAAAGGAAAACCACGAGCTTGCTTCAGGTTAGGCTGCTGGGGACACGACCTTCATACCTGTGACCACTCAGACTGACCTCTGAGGGCGAGAGGGCGTCCTTCCACGTGTGAATGAGTTTACAGAACATACTGAAGGGGCCGCACTTGGAGATCTTCCTCAGTCGTCCGATCACAGACAACTCAGAGTAGGTCATCCCCATGTCGGCCTGCGGGGGGAGCACACACAGCGCTAACAGTCTAATAGCAGTCATGACGTGATGCTAGCAGAGCGCTTCACGCTGACATCTTTGGACTTTATAAAGACGCCTGCAGTCAGCAGCGAGCTGCAGTTAGCTTCCTGTCACCTGTGTACAAAGAGGCTTCAGCCCGCCGGGGGGCCTGATGGTTGCAGGGGCCCCTCCTCTACATCATACTGCACGCTCATAATCACAGTGTTACAGTAGAGCGGACTCTTAAGTGGTTAAATCGTGGACTGAACTTTAGCTGCACTCAGTCATTTTACTCTCACTATGAGCAGAGGGGCATGCTGGGAGATATACAATATAATATATATTAGGGCTGCTACAAACGATTATTCTGATAGTCGATTAATCAGATCATCATCCACTGGATGTACAGCGTACAGCTTATTGCACCAGCAGCATCTGCTCTCATATAACTATCATTAGCTTACAGCTTTAAGTGTTTACGGTGCTAACTAAAAATAAAGACAAGATGATAGTTTATTAAATTTTAATGAAATTTGCAGATTGTTTCGGTGAAGTTTAATAAACTCCTTGCTATCTAAAATATAACAGGACACCGGAGTATATTCTCCAGCATCTCACACTTCTGATAATCAGCTGTCTGCTTGACGTTTATTCAGCTGTGTAAAAACTATAACTTTAATCTCAGCCAAACCGATTTACTCAGGAACAAATAAAATACTAAAAAAAGCCAAACAATAACATTTTAAGTTATCTAAGTGACTCATATATCATGTTTAACCTGAGAGAGAAAGACGGCGGTGGGTTTGAAGCCGGGAGTCCGGTGTTCTCACGGCTCTAGCTAGCCTTGCCCCCGGCTAGCTATCGAGCTAGTGGGTAACAGACATCTCCGAAAACGTCGGAGCGCTTTTGAAAATATGTGGTGTCCTGATAAACTGAGCAGATATTTGAGGTTTACACAGCTACATTCTCGCCTGAAAATATGTCAAACGTTTATTTTGTGACCCAGAAAGAATAATAAGAGTAATATTAAAACTAACTAGCTGTCGCCATTGTTGGAAACTGAGCTGGGCCGTGCTATGAATTCTGGGACACAGCTGCTTCTTCTTCTTCGGGGTTTAACGGCAGCTGGCATCCTTGTACATGCAGTGCTGCCATCTTCTGTTTCAGTCCGTTATTACACTCTTAAATCCTGCTACTTATTCCTGCGTCTTTTGGGATCTTACAAAGCTTCAAACGACGCGTCGACTATTAAATCAGTCGTCGACGATTTTGCTAGTTGACTAATCGCGGCAGCCCTAATATATACAGCAGGATGAAGACGCTGCAGGGCTTTGGAATTGTGCTGAGCAGCAGAGTTGGTGGGTTGAGGTTTGTGTGCAGGAGCTTCGCGGCAACAATCATGTCTGTCATACAAACTCATTTCATTCTGAAGTCTCAGAGTGATGAAGGCCCGTTCCCGTCTGCGTCTCACCTCATCGGTCTGAGAAACTCGCCCGTCTGTCAGCGGCTCGAGCTCGGCGGTGGGCGGAGCTGCGAGGATGCTGCAGAGGAAACCAAAACCACCGACAAACTGAAAAACCACACGAGATGCTGCGTCTCTGAGAAATAACTCCAGTGTGAAAGCACACCGCAGCTGCAGCCGGGGGGCTGCAGAGGCGCAGACCCCCGTGGCCTTACCTTCTCAGAGCAGTGAGCTGCAGCTGCTCGGCGCAGTGCAGCAGGAAGCGCTTCAGGTCCGTCTTGCTGATGCCTCCGATCGGGTTGATGTCGGCGCTCGAGCAGTCGTATTTGGTGAAATAACCTGTGAGGCTGAGCAGGACGACGCCCTGTTATTCTATATGCTGCGTGAGCCGCACTAACAGTGAAAACGGCGAACACGGCGGCGGGTACCTCTCGTCCACGTTAGCAGAGCCGAGCACCAGCAAGCCCCCGGGTCTGCCCCGAGCCCACAGGCTGAGCTGGGCAAACAGGTAAGCCAGGACCATCCTGACCCGAGCCTGGGAACACACACAGGAAGTGAACACTGTGACAAAGTTCAGCCGGGTCGCGATGGCGTTACGTGAACGCCGCGGTTAAACTGTCAGAGGCGCTGCACGCCACAAACATCTGCAGCTTCTGACCTGCACGTTCTGCAGAGCCAGGTTTTCTCTCGCACTTCCCCCACTCGCACGAAACTGAGGCCACCGTCCGGTAACCGCCGAGAAGATACCCAGAATGCCTTTCACCGCCACATCTATGTTGATGTTCATGTGCGTGCTGCAGGAGACAGAACGAGTCAGAACTGTTCCTGTGAGCCTCTCAGTGTCGTGGTCTTCACCATGGATCTACCTGCTTCCTACCTGCCGATCTGATTGGCCAGGTCTCTGGCCCTGTTGCGCGTGTCCTCGGAGGAGTTTTCGCTCGCCATGTAGCAGGTGGTGAAGACGCGAGCGCACAGCTGCTTCGGGTCCTGCGGATGATACGACTCGTCGCCGACCACCCTGCGGACGTCTTCCAGCACCCGACTGTCTGTGAGGAAGACAGACCAGCAGGCAGGAAGTTACATCATTCGGCTCATCCTGGGAGCTGCTCCTCCACACAAATGCTTCCTGTTTATCTCCTGAAACCCTCAGATTTGTCTTTACTCTGAACACTCGGCTCAAAATGCTCCGACTGAAGATCTGCACAGGTTAATATTCACCAGTATACTGTAACAGAACATATAAACAGCATCTCTGGAGGAGAATCAGCGGAGGGTACTCACTGCCGCCCTCGACAGCCCGGCACAGCTGCACGCACATGCAGTGGACGATGCAGGCGGTGGAGGAGCTGTCGACGCCGCCGCTCAGAGGCAGCAGGAAACCAGCCTGAACACAAACGAGCAGACAGCTCAGAGGCCCAAACCACACACTTCTCAATGTAGCCAAAGATGACCTCACACCTGTCCTCCTCACCTGGCCGCTCCTCCTCAGGTAGTCCCACAGCCAGCAGGCCGGCCCTAAACTGAAGCACGCAGCAGCAAACAGCTGTAAGAGAGGCTCTCTGGGAGCTTTACAGAAGCTTCATTTAAACGTACCTGATCTCTTCCTCTGGTGTGTGAAAGTGCCATTCTATTGGCTGGTGGGTGGGCAGGTAGACGTCGTCACAGCCGGACAAAGAAAAGTCCACTTTGACCCTGTGACAAGGTTTGAAGTCACTTTCCTTCCACACGGAGAAACACGAGAGATAAACACCGTCAGCACCTGACATTCATCCAGCACCGCCACTCACAGGTGACCTCTGCATGACCTTTAACACGAGCTCTGCTGTGGGGGGGGCGACCTGTCATAGGTCGTCTGCCTGTATTATTGGTCTTGGCCTCACAGTATAAAGCATCAGCCTGTTAGCAGGTTAATGCGCTGATTGGTTTGGATTGAAGGTCGACCACGAGCGTTCGTGGCTCTGTGACTCTGAAACACCTACAGGGACTCGAACACTATCAAGGTTTTACATTTTTAAATCAAGCAAATCTTATTGCTTCCCATCCTCAGAGCTCTGCAGCGCTCACTGAGGATGGGTCAAAGGTCAAAGCAGCTGCGGGAGGAGCTGAGAACCTGTGATGATGTGGAGGTCATGCTGGTCAACTATGGTCACTGCTGGTCACAGGTCATCACAGAAACTGAGCTGATAACAGAGAAAAACACAAACGCAGCTTCATGCTGTTCACAGGTTGGACAGCAGGGGGCGCTCTCTCACCAGCTGAGGCTGACACAGCTCTCCTCTGTAGCTGCGAACGTCCTCCAGATCCAGAGTGGCCGTAATCACCTCCTACCACACACACACACACACAGAGACACACACACACACACACAGAGACACACACACACACACACACACACACACACACAGAGACACACACACACACACACACAGACACACACACACACACACACACACACAGAGACACACACACACAGAGACACACACACACACACAGACACACACACACACAGAGACACACACACACACACACAGACACACACACACACACACAGAGACACACACACACACACACAGAGACACACACACACACACACACACACAGAGACACACACACACACAGACACACACACACACAGACACACACACACACACACACACTCTTCATGGCAGGTTTTGATAAGAAGCTTCACAGAACAGGTTAAACTTTTCTTGGTCTTAATGAAAGCTACACACAGGCAGCTGCGTTTGGTTGGTTTAGGGTCGCACATCCATCAGTCTGTTAAAAGCTTGGCTCTGATTGGTGGCTGCGACACACACATCGGTCCGACATCTTCACCTGCAGTCTCGGTGCAGCACAGGAAACACTTCCCTAAAACAGCCCCTCCTCTACCCGAGGAGCTTTGCATGAATCAAAATTCAAACTAATCCCTCATCATCGCGTCCTCGGCCTGTCAGGTGGTCCCGTGTCTGAAACGAGCTGCTCCTGCTGATCTCACCTGAGCTTCGGGATCACTGCGCACACACCGAGCTCATCGTCATGTTTAACCTCCAGCAGGACATACATGACAGGAAACCTTTTCACGTACCACATCATCGAGGGAGAACTGCGCTCCCTGCGCCACGACGTCACCGTTAATGGCCACCATGGCGCAGCCATCGTAGTAGACGCGGTCTCCGTCACAGCCCCTCTGGTTGGCGTACAGGTAGATTCCTCCGCTCTGCAACGTCACCAGCAGACGGCGTCACGTACAACACTGCCCCGTCGCGCTCAGTGCTCGGCCTCGTATTCGAGCGCGTACCTTGGTGGTGGCCGACTTGATCAGGTTGACCCTCTGGTCAGCTTTGCGGAGCTCGTGGTGGCTTGCGGACGAGTTGGTGAAGATTTCAACGCCGTCCCGACCCATCTGAATGTGAGGGCTGAGGAGAGGACAGACGTTAGCAGGAGAGCGAGCGAGCGCCATCGCACCTGCTGGCAGCCTCTCCCCACCTGTCGGGGTTCCAGAGCTCGGCGCAGATCTCAGTGCCGATGCAGGTGTCCTTCGTGGAGAGCACGCAGTCACCGAAGGGGACGGTGTCCTGCAAACAGGAACGAGGCGACAAAATTCAGACGAGAACCTCTCACCAGACATGAGCTGGTAACTGCGACGGCAGAGGTTACCTGGCCTGTCACCTCCTGGATCATTCGGGGCAGGAAATACTCCTCCACCTGCCTGAAAGAACCAATCAGACACACCCACGTTTAGGGACACGTGGTCACATGCAGACACGTGACAGATTAAAGCTGAACTCCAGAGTGACCGACCGCAACTTGTTCCAGGGGGAGAACCAGCGCACCTCTCTGTAGTTCCCGTGGTTGGCCATCAGCATCTTGGGCCTGATCAGCAGGATTTTTCTATGATGAAGAAGCAAAGTGTTCGTTTAGCTCAATGTGGAGGAAGACTACGACCTGGAGGAGGAGGTGTGGCCTTGCTGACGTACCTGTTGAGGAACAGGACGCGGCAGTTGTAGCGCACGTTGTGATGCATGATGGGCCTGAAAGGACAAGAAACAGTCAGAGCTGCAGGAGAGGAGACGTTACAGGTGCACGCCACATCACGTCCAGCAGGTGGAGCCAAAGCCTCGCGCTGCACTCTGAACACTCACATCCCCACGTCACAGATGATGTCCTGAGTGACGGGAGACTCCAGAAGATTCCTGAGGACCTGGAAGCTGTGCAGCAGCGTGTCCGACTCATAGAAGTGGTCTGCGCAGCCGTAGCCGCTGAAACAAAGCAGAGAAGAAGAGTTGGACCAACAGATGACGCGTGAGTTTAATAAGGACGTAAAAGAATCGTACCAGATCTCCAGCTCTGGACCCAGCCTGTACTTGGCTCCGTGAGCTTTGGCTTCCTCGATACCTGCAGGCAGACGGGAGAACTGCAGCATCACACACACCTGCCTGAGATCACAGATAACTCTGATAATCAGCCTGTGACAGAACTAATAATTTAACATGAGCTTTATTTATTTTCTTATCGCGAGCTCGTGTCATGTGACTCGTCCACCTGCAGTAACCCACAGTGTGCAGACGACTCAGCCACTGTTAGTCAGAGCAGCCACAGCTGGTCAGTGTGTGCCTGTGTCCACACACACTCAGGACACTCCGACAACCCTTCACCCGGGTCAGATCCTCCACGCAGCTAGGAGAGAGGTATCAAACATAAGGCCCAGGGGCTGGGATCGGCCTGGCTGAAACTCAAATCTGGCCCAATAAACAAGTTTAGAAACTGTAAAGGAGATTTGGAACTTTTAGCTGTGTTTTCCTGTTTTTCCATCAACTCGTACAGAAATGTCTGGGTTTCTTTCACAGTGAAAGACATGACCTTTGACTTCAGGTGACGTGGTTTCAGGTCGAGTCCTTTAAAGATCTTTCTGACAAAACTACGATGGTTTGATTTTTCATCAGTGTCCTGGTTTGGACACATACACGCACACACACACCTCGTAGTTTTGCTATGATGCCGCGTGGATTCTTTGTTATTACTAGAGATGGACCGATCCGATATTACGTATCGGTATCGGTCCGATACTGACCTAAATTACTGGATCGGATATCGGAGAAAAATAAAAAATGTAATCCGATCCATTAAATATCACGAAAGCACCTCACAAAACTTGCAACACGCCGTAACTCACCTCAGAACGTTAGCACGTCGGAGCAGTATGCATCACGTGATAGAGCGGCTGTGGCATGCGGGACCTGTCGGTGGTCTGGATAGCATGTGGAGCTTCGCTAGCAACCCGGCATTTCATCTCCGACAAAGTTATCCCCGAGAGAAGTAAAGCAAGTGTGTAAGTCCATCTCTGAATGTTTGTAAAGCATTCCTGCGTTAAGCTTAACAAGCGATATATGGAGCGACTGCCTCTCCTGCTGCTACTTCAATCATGAAACTGCTTAACGATCAGCTGATCAGCTTTTCTGTCGTGAGTCCGTCTCTCTTGTTTGCTTTTGGCCCACTTTGCACCAGAAAGAGGAAACCAGCGGCTGAACAACAGCAGCACGTTTAAGCTTGATCAGCTGTTGTTAGAATGTATTTAATATTACTTTCTACTCGAGGATCTTTTTCTACGTAGCTGACGCTGGTAACTGTGCAGGGGCGGATCTAGCAAAGTTTAGCCAGGGGGGCCGATAGGGCATGAACAGGGAAAAGGGGCACAAAGACATACTTTTCTTTCTTATTCTCATTTAAAATGTCGAGCTTTTAATAAATAATTATCTGACACTCAAAGTTTTAATTTGATGTAAAATGAATAGAAGTCAATTACTGTATATAGTGACGATTAAGTCTAATATATATACCCTAGTAAGCTATAGTACTTTTTCCTTTGGGAAGGTACCATCTGTGCAGTCTGCAATTTTGTTGAAGAAAGATGTTGAATCTATTTAATATTTCTTGAAAAATAATTGATTTCTGTGCATTTTTTTTCACACTGCATCAAATTAAGGTTGATTACGTCGATTAAGCATCATGAGGTGGAGCGTGAGGGGTGGTTCCCTATTTTTTATTTATTTATTTTTGTTGTTGCTGGGAGTTGGAACCCTATTAGTTAGGTTGCTTAATATTTACGCTAAGTACTCTTTAAAATACCAGAATAGGGAGGATGGTGTAGGTCTAAGTTTATTAGATTGATCAGTATTGCTGAACTATGAAATATTTTTTTTTTGCATACAGGTATAACAGAATAGCTTTAGTGTAGTTGTTGTTTTAAACTTGAGTATGAACTTATACAAAATGCAGCAAGATATTTAAAAAACAGTTTTGTTGATTAAAAAACACTATATCGGATTCATATCGGTATCGGCAGATATCCAAATTTATGATATCGGTATCGGACATAAAAAAGTGGCATGTGCCATCTCTAGTTATTACTGATTCATGTTGCTGATGCGTGTTTGCTGAAATGTGCAGTGAGCGTGGGTGACTCGCGTGGGTGACTCTCCTCCCACAGACTGAATCGAAATAAAGCGAGCTGAACGTTTTATTATTACCGAGTGGCAGCAGACCCACGCACCCTGTGACGGCGCACGGGGATAACGCGTCATACGTTTTATGAAAAGCAGAGTTGTTCGTGGCCGTGATTGGCTGGGCCACAGCCTGAGCTCGCGCTGCGGTCTCACTCACTCCTCAGGATCCGCTCACAGTTGCCTTCAAAGTCCAGAGCCCACTGGTTCAGACAGCAGGTAGCCATGGTCACCTTCCGGCCCATGTCGGCGGGTCACGTGGTCACACGGCGCAGGTGATCGAGGACAGAAAGGTTCAGGTGAGAGCGGAGCTGCAGGTCAGCGGCTGTGTGAGCGCTTCCTGCCGCCTCTTCTTCCCCCGCTGCCTTCACTGAGCCCGTGAGCGCTGCTGCCCCCTGCTGGATCCTCACAGACTCACACCGACGGCAGAGGGTGGGCGCAGGCAGGGAAAAAGCCTCTGAGTTCACAAAATGATCCAAAAACAAAGACACATTTATACCATTTGTCCTGCGACGCTTCATTTTTAGAGGATAAACTGGAAAAGATTCACATATGTGAGCTCCTGGATCAGTAGCAGAAATCAGCTGGAGTTGAACCTGTGACGAAACATTTGCCCCGTCCTGATTTCTTAGTTTGAGCTTTATAGACTTGGTGTAGTTGATGGAGCCACGAGGAAGCACTCTGCTTAAGCAGGATGATCCCAAACACACCAGCAAGCAAGTCCAGTGTGAATGTGTCACGAGTGTCCGAGTGAAATTCCTCCATCCATGTGAAAGACTCACTGAAGGCTGCCAAGGCTGGAGGGTTGTTAGTTAGCTTCACTTTTTATACACTGCAGGTTTGGAAAGCTTTCTTTCTTTTAATAAAAGAAACCATCGTGAAGAGCTGCATCTTGTCATCACTGGCATCATTTTGTCTAATTTGAACATTTGATGACCTGAAACACATAAATGTGACATATGCAAAAAACCAAAACCCACAGATATCTGGGAGGAGGCAGATCCTCTGTGCTGTGAGCTCAACCTTTCATTTCATTCTTCCCTCGCACCACCATCACTGGGTTTCTACCTACAACTGTCAGATCTTTCATCGTTAAATCATCTGATACACAAAAAACTTAATATTGAATATTTTACAAGCAGCTTCAAAATGTAATAAAATAATAAAATAAGAGGTAAAACAAAATTTAAGGACTGACATCACAGCAGGGAGCCGCATCCTTCAGTAACAATGAACTTTATTTTCTCTAAAACATGCACTTTGTGTGGACAGTGTGAGCAGGTGGAAACGGCATTTATTGTCATCGGTTACAAAGCTGAGGGGCGGTCACGGCCGGAGATGACACTACAATCACAGACACACTACGACTGCTGCAGGGAAGCCGTCGCTTCCCGTCTCGCTTCCCAGCCTCGTCCATCACTCAGCGCTTCCACCGAGCACTTAGGTGTGTGAGGCCAGAAGGGGGTTTCATAAAGACTCGAGTCTCAGCAGGAAACCAAACAAACAGGCTGGAATCAGCCCAATACGCCGGATTTAGCACGATAATGTGACACGACATTCCTGTGCTACCATGAGACGCGGCCCTCAAAGCAGAGATCTTTTCAGGGTCAAAGTTTTCGTTTATTCTTCGACAAACATGAAGCTTTAAGTCTGGCCTGTCCTGCTCCTTCTTTATGAAACACCCCTCTGCACGATTCCTCCTGCTACAAAGATGAACTGCAGCGCGGCACAGGCGTGAACGTGTATGAGCGAACGGACGGATGCACGCTTTCTTCTGGTTCATGAAGATCCACACTGACAAGGTGGAGCAGCTTCTTCTACATCACAAGGTCCAACAGAGAGTGTGTGTGTATTTTATATGAACACATGTTCCAGTAATCACACACACACGCACGCACGCACGCACGCACGCACGCACGCACGCACACTCAAATGCACATGAAATAAATAGCAGATATGTACACAGCTTCCATCATGTGGGGGACAGATGGAATTCGTAGCCCTGTCATGTTTCAGTGATGGAAGAACAGCTAATGATGGTGACAGAGGAGGAATCCAGCTTCGTCACAGTCCGGGTACGACGCGGAAAACAAGTCTGAAAAAAGACGAGGGCGGAGTCAAAAGGCAGCGGCTGAAAGCTGATCGGAGCCCACGGTGGAAAAACCTCGACGTGCATCTGCTGTCCTGGTATTTCCCCACCTCCACCTCGCCTGTACAGCTCAGTGTGAGAGAAGGCAAAGGCAGCACCTGCCATTCTCCTCTGACGCCATCGATAACGATCAATAACCAATCCAGAACCAGCGTCGCCCGTTCAGGCATCGCTCTGAGCTCCTCCACATAAGTTTGAAGAACTTTAGTTTCCAAATGGAGCGCCCTGTGGTGCGTCTGAGCCGTGCTCCCGGCTGGTCGTTGCTCATATTACTGATGACAGAAACGATGGCTGTGCTATCCAACAGAACGTCCTGACCACCTGGACTATTCGGACTCAATGGAAGCAGAAAAACGGGCCGTGTGTGATTAACTGTGCTGCTATCTGTCTGCTGATGCCAGCACTGCTGCAGCTTCAGGGTTTCTCTATTGTCATATCGCAGACTACCTCAGGGACCCAGTGAAGCCTCTGGTGTGACCTCAGGGCAGAAGTGAAATCTAACCTGTGTTATTTCCACTTCTACTCGTGTCAGTGTTTGAACACATTTTGCTATTTTACACCCACAAATCCATTTTCCACAGCTTATCTGGAGGCAGCAGTCCATCAGGCTGAAACTGGTGCAGCTCTTCTGGGGAAGCACGAGGCCAGCTCAGAGACACAAACTGTGTCCTGAGTCTGGCCTCCTCCCAAACACCTCACACTGCCTCCTTCCAGTGTGAAGGACGCTACACTCTGACCTCCTCCTGAAAGACTGAGCTCCTCCTTCAGAGGAGCCTCACAGTATCTACAACACGGCTCAGGGTCAAAGGTGAGGGTAAGACCGACGGCATCCACACACTTCAGATCCGTATTGTGATCTGCCGTGAACAACAGCCCAAGAGCTCTTAAAGAACTGGGCGGAGCTACACCTCCCTGACCCGTACGGAGGGACTCCACCTGTTTCCTGCTCAGAACCGTGGCCTCAGATTTGGAGGTACCAGTTCTTCACACATGGTTACGGACCAGAAGAAACACAAATGTGAGGCTCAAACTGACGAACTCTACCCGTGCAGAGAGGCTGAGAGTTTCCATCTGTCAGAGGGAAAAGTGACAAGTGAACAATGAAATGTAAGGACAGTGAACATCAGTTACTGACAGGCAAATGTCCCTAAAACCCGTGGATGATGAGAACAGGGGTGTGTAAAAAGACCAAGGTGCAATAAGACACATCCCGGAGAGCTCAGGAATCACTCGATAAGAAACGCCGCAGCCAGGGCTCGGTGAGCAGATCCTGGAGCTGCGGAGTCACGTCTACCAGTGAAATCAAAGGCATTTATCCACATGTGATAAATGTGTTCTTCACACGCGTGTCTTCACAGTCCTCGTGGTGCTGTTAAGGCACCGAGCAGCAGGATCATACATCGCTTCAATCCTCCCACATCCATAAAAACGGGAAATTTGACCAAATGTTGGCGTTTCATAGTTTTGTCACTATAAAAAAACAACCTAAGCTGTGCAGGGAGCCCCAGTAATGCAACCACGTGGGCCTGAATATGCTTTAAAGCAGCCTAAGGTTTCTATATGATGACATTCGTGGCGTTGACTTCTTTTACTTTAAGCCTAAAGATGATCTGCTTGTTAAGAGATGACCTCAGAGAACTTCTTCCAGGTCCTGTGCAGCTGTTGATCAGCTCTATTTACGCACAGCACACGTTTAAAAACTCAGCGTCTGACTTCAGAGTGAGCTCGGGATCATCGAGAGATCCAAACCAGCCCGAGACGTCTGAGTGACCGAGCTCGGTCGGCGCTGCCGAGAGCCCGACGCGTAAACTCGCTGTGCAGACTGTAAAGAAAGATGGACAGAGCTAAAAAGTGGCATCAGCGCTGACGTTTAGCTCTCAGCTGCTGGTCCACGTTTCACTGCGGTGACATCATATCCCATCAGGGTCACATCTGGGCAGCTACATCCATCCTTTATATACAGTCTATGACATGAACTGTGCTTTTGTAGTCTTTTTTAAATCCTTCAGCCAGAGAGCGAGCTTTCTTCCTGCTCACCTCATAAATCCTCCTTTTGATTAAACTTTATCGTCACAGCTGAGCGAACAGCTGCACAGATGTTTTATTGGACTGTTTTCCACCCTCAGCTGTTCCTCAGTTTCCCTGATTTTAGGACTGAAGAGGATTCGGACCTGGAAACGGTTAAAGGCGTCAGACCTAACAAGCAAATCGAACAATTACAAATTAATTTTCTGAGGTGTAAATAAATTCTGTCAGTTAATAACTGAATTCTTGCTTATTCTAGTAGCCACGCTGGCGTGTGACTGTGGGCGGGTCAAATAAAGATCAAAACACATCTTCACACAGGTGACGGCAGACTGATGTTTGGTGTGAGGAGGAGGAAGCAGCTGAGCGAGCAGCAGGACGCGAACAGGCCTGCGTCGGTCCACGTGTGCGTGTCAGGCTGCCGCTCATTTCCTCTTTATTGTTGTGATTTCAAAAGGAAGCTGCGGTAGAAATTCAGTATAAAAACGTCCGTACAATCTTCACTCTGTCTCTGGTTTGAAGCTGAGAGCTTTCAGTCCTCACGCCACACAGCAGGATGCAGCCGCAGGAAGTGCGCTCTCGGGACGGCGTGCTGTTAGCGTCCCTCCATCCTGTGAGGTGTGATGTTGGGCTGTCAGATATAAGGAGGGAGTGTCCAGTGTGTGTGTCTGCATGCATGTGGGTCCTGTGTGTGTCTTCAAAGTCCACACGCACCTGTGTGAGTGTGTGTGTCACTGTCCGGGGAAGGTGGGGTAGTGTGTCGGGGAGTGTGTGTGTATGTGTGGCTGAGACTGCGTGTGTGTGTTTGCCAGGGGCAGCGTCGCGTGGCGGTCGGGAGGCAGGCGGGTGGACAGCAGCTCGTCTTCCGCGGCGTCACCTGCAGACGGAGCAGAAAGACACCTGTTACCTGAGGTAGGCGGAGCCTTGATGCTACTTGACTCTGATATCGATTGATGGGTTTAGATTTTATTATTGTCATTTGTATCAGGAAATATTTAACCATATGTGCTCAGAGGTGTATAATCGATAGTGTAGTGATAGGATGTGTGATGTTCAGCAGTCTGCAAAGCGTGCAGAGTGTTCTGGCATCCACACCCGGAGCGCGGGAGAGCTCGTAGCTTCTCTTATTGTTCTGTGGTAGGATAAACGTGTCTGTTTGCTGTGCAGCAAATTGTCCTTAACGTTCCAGCGAATAAGTTCATGCTATAAACCTATCATCGATCTCCTCAACACGTGTGTGTAAAGCGTCGGCGTCGCGACACGACAAAAACACAATCCACCAAAAACTCTGAAACCAAAGCTGAATTTGTCTGTCGGGTCTCTGCGCAGCTCCTCTAACATCGGACTCTTTACATCTGCACGTTTCTGATGTTTACTCTCCAAACAATGTTTTCAGGTCACAGCGCACCGAGAAGCAAATACTCGATTACTCAGGAGTTTCTCTTGTTTTGGGACATCGTGGAGTGACGAATGAAACGTAGAGAAAAGCAGCAGGTGAGGAACAGCTTCACCAAAACATGATGTTTGAATATATTAAGAGTTTATGAATAATGTTTATTTGAAGTTGCAAAGACAGAAATATCTGCCTGGATACTTTATGTTGCATGTGTGACTCTACAGATGTTCTTATGAAGCATAAACTGGTAACGTCTCTGTATTTGGACACGACTCGTCACTCATGTGTTTCTGTCTTTGTCTTTTTTGACGATCTGTCAATAAAATAAATAAAGACAATTTTATTTATATGGCACCTTTCTAGACAGAGTCACAAAGGGCTGCACATAAGATAGAGAGTCATAAAAAGGTCACACAGACAATATAAAACAAGCAAGAATGAACCAAAAGCAGTTTTAAAAAGGTGAGTTTTGAGTTGTTTTTTAAAAACAACACTGAGTCCATCTGTACTGAACGACCCTCTGCCTCCTTTGTCCTTCACCCCTGCTGGAGTGAAGGACAAAGGAGGTGAGAAAGGAGGTGAGAAAGGAGGTGAAGAGAATGAAAAAAGTAAAGTAAACACGGAGATGGAGCATGGAGGTCATCAGAGCGGGACTTCCTACGAGTGCAGAGCTTTAAGGAGGCGACCATGAAGACAACAATCAGGTTTGGTTCTTGAGTTTATGGGAGGAGCTTTTGAACTTCTGACATCATCAAGAGTTCAATCCTGTATAAATCTCGTGTAAATGTTATGTAAGGGTTGGCGTGCGGCGTACCGCTGCCGGGATCCATGCCGGTCTGGTTTCCAGTGATGTGGTGCCAGTAGGCGGATCGGGGCAGGATGGCAGTGGGGGTGCAGGGGTACGAGCCAGACTCTGAGCCCTTCGACAGCAGCTGGGATAAAAAACACAACATCAGGAATTGAGACAATAAGCGCAGGAAGTAGCACGGCTCACACGCAGTCAAAGAATCAAGTTCATTTTATTGTGAAAGCGTCCCAGCAGGAAGACGCCACGGGTACGACCAGCCCGTTTTTAACCACATGATGTAATCCCATGTTCTCTTCTGCTGGCTCTGAGCCTCTGAGCAAGGCAGGTCTGCATTTATCTCTGTGAGATTTTTATTTACTGCTTTTCTGTTTATTTACCAAATAAACTGAATAAAATGTGAATGTGAAGCACAAAAGTGAAATTTCATAGGACTTCATAGCCTTGATTTATTATAATTGTTTGTTACAGCGTTACAGGAAGTTTATTTTGACCTTTTCTAAACTTTGTTGAGACGAACACATTTTTTATGCATTTATTAACACTTAATGGTGCTTTGTTTAAATTAAGATGCTCTTTGAAACGGGGAAGTCGCCCCCTTCTGGATGTTTTCTGACCTGCTACTTCCATCATTTATATACAGTCTGTGGCTGTGCGCTGCTGTAATCGCACAGGGTTTGAATAAAGGTTGAATTTGAACCCGAGTCTGCTGAAATCATCAGAAAGGAAAGGTCACACCTCACCCTGCTGTTCTTCTCCATCTCCAGCAGGACCTTCTTGTGCTGCTCAGCGATGGCTAGCGTGGACGAGTGGACCCTCTGGTAGATCTGCTCCCCCTCTCTGGTCTGGAAGGTGTAGAGTCCCTCGCCGCTGTCACACATCCTGCACATGACAGCAGCTCAGCGTGAAAACGGCGGTGTTATCTCGCGGTCGTCTGAATCCTACCTACTGCTCAGTTTTCTCTCTGAGTCACTCCAGAGAAGATAAAGGTTGAGATGAGGGAAGTAAAGCACTGCTCATCCTCCAGAACTACGTCACCAAATTAGGGATTTACCCGTTTGTTGTTAACAAGACGACAAATGTGAAAGTGATCTGCAGTTTCATCTCTGGCCTGGTTCTTCCTGCCGTCTTTGTGTAGTTAAAGGTTTTTTTTGCTGCTGGAGGAGCAGAGTGTCGGACGCACTTGTTGTTCAGCCTGTAATCACGTTTGGTCAAATTAGAAAAATAAAGTGTGTGAGGCAAAGCAGCATCCTGAGCAGCTCCTCCAACGTCCACTCCAGGCTCAGCCCCTTTATACTCGCACTCACTGACTGATGGCGCTTTTCTGATAATCGATCGATGTGCATCTTCTCCAATCAGATTTGAGTTTAAGCGCAGACACACACACACACACACACACACACACACACACACACACACACACACACACACACACACACACACACACACACACACACACACACACACACACACACACACACACAGCATTATCTGCATGCTGACCCAATCATAGCTGGTCAGGTTCTATCAAAGAAGAGCAGATAAGGAGGTCTGTCCCAGCATCGATTCATCGACTAATCTATTCAATCTCCTCACGAGGCTCAGCCCAATGCAGCGCCCTGCGTGTGTGTGTGTGTGTGTGAGTGTGTGTGTGTGTGTGTGAGTGTGTGTCTGTGTGTGTGTGTGTGTGTGTCTGTGTGTGTGTGTGTGAGTGTGTGTGTGTGTGTCTGTGTGTGTGAGTGTGTGTCTGTGTGTGAGTGTGTGTGTGTCTGTGTGTGTGAGTGTGTGTGTGTGTGTGGTATCCTTGGACTGACAGTATGTGAGTTCAGATAAGCACTTCATCTCAAAGTCACCTTGCTAACAAAGGATGGCGCTCTCTAACCTGTGATGGATGTCACCTGTGTTTATCTGAGGACAGACCACCCCCCCTCCCCGACCACCACGAAGTCTCACCGTCCAGCCTCGAAGGTGAAGCGGGTGGCGTCGCGTCCGTAGCGCCGCAGCGAGCAGAGCGGCCAGGTGACCAGCTTGGTGCGAGGGTTGTGGATGTCCCACAGGTAGATGTTCTCGTGGGTGATCTGCATCATGCACTCGCCGTAGATGTCCAGGTTGGGGCAGGGGAGGAGGAAGACGTTGAAGCGCTCTGAGGAGACAGAGGACGGTCAGACTCCGCCCAAATGTTAAGTAAAATCTGTGTTCATGCTCAGGTCCTCACAGTAAACACCGATTAACAGTGAACTGCTTTTTTTGCAGCTGGAGGATGAATAAAGTTAAAGTTAATCATTGTTTCATAACAGACGCAGCCTCTAAAGTTTTCATAACTGTGTGCAAAGAGCACTGCAAGGTTTATGAAATCTGACATAAAAATAAGCAACAATAAACAATAATAGGTTCACAGTTGGAGGAGCTTTCAGCATCACTTCCTGGTTTTAGTTTGAAATGTTTCACAGTGAACTGAAAACGTCTTTGTGCTGGGCTGGACTTTCATGTAATACCACATCGTGCCACACGATGGTGCAGCGAGTCAACCGTGATTTAACGAGTCATTAAGAGCAGATTTACATCAGCAGCCTCGATCAAAGGAAAAGAACCCAAAAGAAACATCACGGGTAAAAATACCATACATTCAAAAACTGATCAACACGCCCCCACCTCCTCCTGTCCCAGCATCCTCCTGTCACACCAACCCTCTGCACGTCCTCCTTCACTACATCCATGAACCTCCTCTGAGCTCTTCCTCTTCTGCTCCTGCCTGGCAGCTCCATCTTTATCCTCCACCCTCCCTCCTCTGCACACGCTCAGACCCTCTCAGCCTCTGACTCTCAGCTGTCCCTCTGATGGACTCATTTCTGATCCTGTCTCACTGCCATGAACATCTGCACATCTTCAGCTCGGACTGATAAAATGGTCATAGTTACAGTGTGTGTGTGTGTGCTGTACCTGTGTGTTCACACTGCACTCCAGCAGCCAGCAGGTCTGGCTCGCCCATGCTGATGTCATTAAGTCGCATCCCCAAACACTCGATCGACAGCGTCTTGAACCAATCCTCAGCCTCCAGCTCTGAGAGAGAGAGAGAGCTGTCGGGGACTACAAACACGTACTGGCTTCACCTCACCGAGGATTTAAAATCCTGCTCCTCACAAACAAACTCAACTCAAAAAGTTGGAACTCTCAAAATCACATAAATCTATATTTATTTATTTTATCCACAGTAGAACGCAGACTTTAAATGTTTAAACGTATGAGCTCCTCTTGAATTGGCACGCATCAAGTCTGAACATTTTTGGGAACTCGTAATGACCTTGTAGTACCATATCACCCTATTAGAGCACTTCGCTCTCGCTCTGCAGGCCTACTTGTTGTTCCTAGAGTATTTAAAAGTAGAATGGGAGGCAGAGCCTTCAGTTTTCAGGCCCCTCTTCTGTGGAACCAGCTTCCAGTTTGGATTCAGGAGACAGACACTATCTCTACTTTCAAGATTAGGCTTCAAACTTTCCTTTTTGCTAAAGCATATAGTTAGGGCTGGACCAGGTGACCCTGAATCCTCCCTTAGTTATGCTGCAATAGACGTAGGCTGCTGGGGGTTTCCCATGATGCACTGGGCACTGCTCTTCCTCATACATTACACATCATTATATATCACCATTAGCTCTTCCATTGTGCCTTCTCTATCCCCCCCCAAACAGGTCGAGGCAGACATGTTACCTGATTCACAGGTGAAGGTGCGTGAGGTGTCGTCTGTGAACACAATGGCCACCGCCTGTCGCTTGGTGTCACGTGGCAGTCGTGTGATGTTCTTCACATTGCTGATCTCTGTCACCTAAACAGCAAGTTGGAGATAAAGTGGAAAACAGGGCTGATTAAACACCACGCAGAGACACTGTGACCTCTAACGTCGACCGGGAGCCGAGGCGCCACCTGCTGGCAGGGCCTGTCAGGCTACATATCACTGGCTAATTAGGTGATCAGTCTAATTTAATCCAGGTCAGGTTTTCTACTTTGTGTTTATAAATCAGTCAGTCTGGGAAACTGCTAAAACTTTGAATGTGTCCCCAAGTGCAGTCACAAAAACCATCAAGTGCTACGATGAAACTGTCTGACATGAGGACGCCCCAGGATAGGAAGAGCCAGAGTCCCTCTGCTGCTGAGGATGCATTCATCCGAGTCGCCAGCCTCAGAAATCACACATTAACAGCAGCTCAGATCAGAGCCCAGATGGATGCCACACAGAGCTCCAGCAGCAGACACATCTCTACATGTTCAGAGGAGACTGTGTGAATCAGGCCTTTATGGTCAAACAGCTGCTGAGAAACCACGACTGAGGAAAAGCAACAAGAAGAGATTTGTTTGATCTGAGAAACACGAGGATGGACATTAGACCATCTGTGCTTTGGTCTGATGGGTCCACATCTGAGATCTTTGGTTCCACTCGCTGTGTCTTTGTGCGATGCAGAAAAGGTGAACGATGGTCTCTACATGCATGGTTCCCACTGTGAAGCATGGAGGAGGAGGTGTGATGGTGTGGGGGGGCTTTGCTGGTGACACTGTTGGGGATTTATTCAAAACTGAAGGCACACTGACCCAGCATGGCTGCCACAGCATCCTGCAGCGACACGCCAGGACAGCACAATGACCCCAAACACACCTCCAGCCTGTGTGAGGGCTCTGTGACCAAGAAGGAGAGCGATGGAGGCCTGGCCTCCACAGTCACCTGACCTAAACCCACTGGAGATGGTTTGGGATGAGATGGAGTGCAGAGTGAAGGCAAAGGACCAACAAGTGCTCAGCATCTCTGAACTCCTTCAAGACTGTTGGAAACCATTTCAGGAGACGACCTCATGAAGCTCATGGAGAGAAGGCCAAGAGTGAGCGAAGCAGGAATCAAAGCAGAGGGCGGATATTACGAAGAATCTAAAATAGAAAACGTGTTTTGAGTTATTTCACACTGTTTTGTTTACTACATGATTCCACGTGTGTTCATTCATAGTGTTGATGCCTTCAGTCAGAATCTACAATGTAAACAGTCATGAAAATAAAGAAAAACCATTAAACGAGAAGGTGTGTCCACACCTTAGAGTGGGAGTGTACATCAAAGCTGAGCCAAATATTCCTCAAAGTGTCTGATTCTTTGCAGCTGGAGTCGTCCCGTCCACCTCAACATCTCAGCTGTGATTGGATTACAGTCAATTCTTTAGAGCTTTGTGAGAAAGAACAAAGAGCAAGTTCACAAGCTGAAGGATGCTCAGTGAAGGAGTGTGAAGGCAGCCAGGACGGTCATCTGAAGGAGAAGTAATGCTGCTGATCATGATGAAGAACGAAAGCTTGCTGAGTTTTAAAGAGAAGAAGAAGAAACGGCCGCCTCACGCTGAGCTCTGTACAGGCTTTCATCTCTGTCAGTAAGTGTGTCAGCTCTAAAGAGCACACACACACACACACACACACACACACACACACACACACACACACACACACTTACTTTAGGACATGCTCTGATGTAAGCAGCCTTCTCGTCGGGGTATTTCTCCAGACGACGAGGTCCTTTGCTGGAAGATTTCTTGAACACCAGCCAGCAACGCCGATAGATCTGAAGCACACACACACACACACACACACACACACACACACACACACACACACACACACACACACACACACACACACAATGACATTCATTTTATATCATCATAACCTCATATCAACATAATGTACATTCTTGCCCCTGGTGGAGCATAAAGTCAGTGCAGGACGTGGATACAGAGCGAAGCTTCGTCTCGTGTTCTCTCTGCAAATCTCTGTCCTCAGGGGCGGATCTACTGGGGTGGCATGTTCTCTTGCCACCCTAGTTTTGCATATGACAATATGCATATAAGTATTAACACTTTGAGCCTAGTTATAATTACCATTGAGGTTAATTAAAATAATTACATTCTAAAACTCGACATAGTGCATTACCTACCTCCCCCCCCGCACCCGCATTAAAAAATGGTTCAGCCCATTGTGTTGAAACAGCTTTAGTTCTTGTTGTCAGTAGCAACTGACACCATGTTCAACACAGCTGGTTGGTTGCTACACTCTGGAATGATGGTGAGTGTCGTTAATAAATCGTGAAAATTAGGTTTAAATTTCTGGTGAAAACTTTGTGCAGGAACTACAGTAACAGTAACAAGTCTAACTAAACGATCCACCTCATGTTGTGTAGCTTTCACACTTGGGCCTATTTATTTTACAGGCTCTACAATACATAAAATCAAAATTCACATGTTGTAATGTAACTGTAATTATTTGGGCTAAAGCCAGGAGCTGGTCTTTAATGAACAAGTGTGGAGCTCCTCACATATGTGACCTCTAAAAGGAAACCTGAGTGAGATTAGCTCTGATATAAACTCTCAGCATCACCCAGACATGGATCCATAACAATGATTTGGTCATCTTGTGTAATCATGTTCAGCAGATGCTGTTTTCCAAAGCAGGTAGTAATTCATTCTTTTCTGAGGAGAGACGATTGCTGATGGACTGAACTTCAACCCAAGCAGCAACATCCAGGGAAAGAATGAAGATGAGCTGCAGTTCATCTAACGTCCAGCAGAGGCAGCAGTGAGTCAGTCCCCATAGACTCCCATGTTAAAACTTTACGGCAGAAATAACCATGTTTGCAGCCTGATACACAAACTGTTTGCTATCTGTGGATCCTTTCTCTTCCATAACACCTGCATAGGGAGGATGTTTCTAAAACTCACCTGTTTAAATTGTATTAAGGATTAAAGGGGCGTGGCCTATTTGACCGACAGGTGGATGGTTTCTTAAAGCCAGATGTAACAAACTGATACAAAATAAAAGGCATATATGGAAATTAAAATGTAATTAGTTTTTCAAACAAATTTGTCAGATGCTTCAATAAACTCTCCAGTTTCAAGGTTCAGGCTTTAGAGGGTTAACCTCCAGCTGCGTGGAGAGCATTAAGCCCGACTTTGACCCCGAGTACACGCTGGCCTTTAGTCTTTGACTCTGGCGACACTTTCACAGCGAGGAGACGTTTTCTGATGCCTGAAGAAACCAGACACGATAGGCTGATCAGAGCGGCTCTCGCCTCAGAGGAGGACAGTTAAGCTCATGTTGTCCTCCAGTGAGCACTTCAGGGTCGGGCTGGGCTGTTTCTCAGCACAGAAACTGGGAGATTTTACAGTGTTACTGGTGGTTCTTCTCCCACCATGGGTATGCCAAACAGGCTAAAAAATAATAACTAAAACTAATAGTGATGGTAATAATTACAGCCCAAACAGATCCTTGGAGACCTGATGAGACAAACAAGGGGAAATATCGGGTGGATTAAGTCAGCTTATATCATTTAAATGCTTTGAAACTGTCAACAAAATAAGAACTGAAAGAATCAAACGAACAGAAAACCTGCTGAACTACTAAACGTGTAGTTTTTGATAAGTTTTCAACATTTCTCCACTTTAGTTTCTGTTTTTACTCAATGAACATCTGCAGCGCTTTCATGGCCACCATCTGTACGGATCCTCCCTCCCCATCATTCGTCAGCCTCCTCCTCTTCATCTCTCCCTTCACTGTCCTCTGAAGTAATCAGGTCTCAGCAGACAGAGCTGTGAGGAGTGCTAAGTGAAGCTAAAGAGAGGAGACGGAGGAGGGAGATGGGAGGAAGGGGAAGATAGGAGAGCTAATTGCTTCCTTCTTGTAGCCTCAAAGATGAAACGAGTGCGGAGCTGTTGGGAGTTGCTGTAATTCTCAGAGGGGCTCGCTCAGATGAAAGCACGAGGAGATGATGATGTTATGCAGCCGAGGTGTTAGCGTAACCTTGAAATGCTGCGTTGGCACACTTTGAATGGATCCACGGCTGCTCTGTTTTTCTCTCAAATCACACATTTGTCCTTCGCTTGAGCTGCAGCGGCTGCAGACCGAAACCACACGATGCAGAGGCCCGGTTTCAACAGCTCTGCCAGAAAATGGGTGTGCTGCATGACAGCCGGCTGCTTTAGCAGCAGATCAGAGTTGAAATGATCGTATCCGCTCAAGATAGTTTGTGAAGTCGCTTCCTAGGAGCAAAGTGACCGAACCGGATCCTGTGACGGACTCACAAGTCAGAGTCACGTGACCCACAAACGCGTTTAAGCCACTGCAGGGTTTTTGGTGACCATCTTCAGAGAGCTCGGCTATCACAGACTGCACAGACACACAGAGCTGCTAATAAGTGCTCAGTCACATCCAGGTCTGCAGTGTGCATTACATGAAGTGCACGCTTTTCAGACCAAAAACTACTGTAAGCATCTAAAGCGCATTTTAAGATGAAGCGTCAGGACTGCAGCTGTTTGACACACACACAGTAATAACTTCACTGTGGTGACTTCCAGTTATTAAAGCCTCATAAATGAAATATCGAGCAGAGGAATCAGGAGGAAATAATGGAGCAAAAATAATAACATTATTAAACGTTAGACGCTGTGCTCGAACACTGCAGAGGACGTTTGGCTGTGTTCACAGTGCAAACCTCAGTGCAGCGCGACTGTGACTGTGCACGAGTAACATCAGCATTCAGCTAGAAGCTCAGATGAACCAGGTTTGTGGTCCTGCAGCTCAGGAGCCGGTCATCTACTAAGTCGGTGGTTCGATCCCTGGCTGCTCCTATCTGCGTGTCAGGTACCCTTGGGCAAGACACTAACCCCAGGTTGGTCTGCAGTGCACTTGTTCCTGACGATAGCAAGAAGCTCCTGTATGAATGTGTGAACGAGGTGTTTGCATAAAGAGCTGTGAGTGCTGAGCTGTGAGTGCAGCCTGTGCAATCCAGCGTTAGCACAACAAAGTCAGTAACGTCATTGAAAAACAGTTTCAGATGCAGGTTTCAGTCATGAACAATGACGAAACAGCATCTGACACGCAGAGACACACCGGGCGCGGCGTTTCCCTGGGATCGCAGCGTTTAAGGAGGACGTCCGTGTGCAACCTGAATCAGCTCGATGCTTTGTGAAAACTACAAAGATGGTGTGAAAGCGATCAGCTGGACTGGTGTGGTTCTGGATGGATTTAGTTGGCCTGGAGAGGCGACAGCTGCTGAGTAACAGCAAGAATTTAAGACAAAAACAAATAAAGTAATGTGAAAGATGAATTATGGTCTGCAAAGAAGGTGAGCTGTTTAAACCTATGAACACTGCGTCACGCATGGTGGAGGCAGCGTGACGGTGTGGGGCTGTGGTTAGAATAATAAAGAGGGAGGACTGCTTCCTATCAAATCAATAGTTCGATGTTTGAAACACGGACACAGGCGGGCGCTCCCACAGGACAATGACCCCAAAGCCCCGACATCAAGCCTACGCTGAAACTTCGTGGACACTTAAAGCTGTTTCTATGCCAGAAAACCAACTAATTTAAATAAAGTCGACCAGTTGTGCCAAGAAGCTCAAATATCCAGAATTATGCCAAACACTTGTTGACGGCTTCTAAAAGTGTCTGACTGAGGCGCTAACAGACATTTAAGGGACATATTAGTGCAGGTGTATAAGCACTGCAGGTGGATTAGAGAAAATCCAAAATGATTTCAAACCTGTGCAAATCATCCAACCCCATGCTGGACAGTCCTTCCTGGAAACAGAAGAGTTTAAGGAAATCATTAAAAGCCCCAAATGAGCCTGAAATTCATGCCCACGATGAGTGGATGGAAACTTCTGATCACAGCATGTTTGTCCAGTGTGCCTCAGACATGCAGGAACCGTCTCTCGTGTCCACCAGGGGGCGACTCTTCAAGTCACACATGATAACGTCCATTCTGGAAATTATGGCACTAACAGGATCACAAATGGATGATGCTTCAGGACCGGTCTGAGTGTGAGGCGTCCCTCGGTTTCTCAGGCAGACACGACCCTCGCTTCAGGTTTCGTTACACACTCTGTAAATCAATCCCTTGATGAAGGAAACCTGCCTCAGTTTAATGGACACAACTCCGAGGAAGCCCTGAGCTCTTCCTTCTTCTGATGTTACCTGTGACAGAGGGACTTGGAGGTATAAGGCTTTAAAAACAAACTCAGACGTTCTAGAAATCAATACGAACCAATGACATTTTGTCCCTGCGTTTAAAGGTGGCACAAACAAGTGCAACCTTTCAGCTCCAGCAGGACACACAGAGGATCGATGTGCTGTGTCTCAGGAAACGCCTGCATCTCTAACCAGCGTCCCCACAGGCACCATTACAGTTTGATCAGATCTCAGCACACCTGCTTCATTAAGCTTCTGGCCTCTGCGTCCCAACACCTCCACGCTAACAGCTGCACTGGTTCTGTACTGGACCACGAGCTCTTTCTGGTGATGACTTTGGTCTGATAGAAAATAAGGTCAGCGCGAGCATCGACCGGTGCAGTGACTGTGGGGCATCGCCTGAAAACACATTTAGTCGGTTACTGTTTGGTTTCCTGGTGGTTGAAAAACGTGCTGCGCGTCACGGAGAAGATTAGAGCGTTCTCAGAGGACAGACTCGTCTACGGCAGAAATCTCCAACAGCGGAGAAGATGCGTGTACTGAGCCTCCAACCGATGAGCTAAATCCCAGAGGAACCAGGAAACGTGCACTTCAATTCAACTTAGTTTATATCACAACAACAGTCTCCTCACAGTGAAACTTTCTGGCTGAAGAACATCTTGCAGGGTGGCGTTGTTACTGACGTCCTCTCACGTCATCTGTGTGTTTTGAAAGTGGGCGTGGCAAACAAAGTGTCGATCTGACTGTGAACCCGGAGACAGCGACGACTCGAGCCTGACGAGTCGTTAACGTAGAACCAGAGAAGATGATAATCGTCCTCTCTGACTGTGATGCAGGTTTAAATCACCTGAGAGCTACGGCCATCTTTTATACCGCGGCGGTTTGTCAGTCAGGACGTCGATAAATCGAACCTCAGTGTTGCTCGATACGAGGACGAATCAGTCACGATTGTTTTGGGCAATAGTTGTACTCCTGGTTTAAATCAGCAGCTGTTTGTTTCCTCAACTTTCCAAAAACTCCCAGCGCGTGCGTGTGCGTGCGTGTGTGCGCGTGTGTGTGCGCGCGTGCGTGTGTGTGCATGTGTGTGTGTGTGTGTGCGTGCGCATGTGTGTGCATGTGCGCGTGTGTGCGCGCGCGTGTGTGCATGTGCGTGCATGTGCGTGCGTGCGTGTGCATGTGTGTGTGTGTGTGTGCGTGCGCATGTGCGTGCATGTGCGTGCGTGCGTGTGCATGCGTGTGTGTGTGCATGTGTGCTGAGTCCGTTCATCTCTGTGCGCAGACGCTCATTTGTCGAGTTTACAGAGTTTTATGATGCGTACACGTCAACATGACGAATAACCTTGGCGCTGCCGTCAGGCCTGATGAAAGGTCCCGGCTGATTTATAAAACTTTTACAAACATTTTCACTTCTGAAGACAGAGCCGTGAACAGCGAGGGCAGAGTAACCACATCTGTGCGATCCGTCACCGTAACGACGGCAGCAGACGCAGCAGGCCGCGCCTCCACTCTCCTCTATCATTAGAATCTGTTTCACTCCGACTCGCAGCGAACACTAAAATCACAGCAATGATCTGCTGATCCAATAAAAGCAGAAACTCCACCCTCACCACTCAGCGACCTTCTCAGGCACTTATTTTGAAGCATTGTCTTGATGAACTTTAATTTCAAAGATCGCTTCACTTAAACCTGATAAAAAAAAGCAAAAGCAAATAAAGTTGTACTTTACTAAGCTCTACTTCTTTAACCAGAGCTTCTTCTGTCTCTTTCTGATCGTTACAAACAGTCAGGACTTTGCTCCTGTTTCACCCGACTGACGGTTTCGGCTCAGGGTGAATCTGGCTGCCTGAGCTCAGCCACGGTCCGGTGTGGATGTGTCAGGAGTGTCGTGACAGTCGAGCCACGTCTGTGTCAAACAACACCTGCTGTAACTCGTGTCCACATAAAATGTGCCGGTGCCTTACCCGACGCATACGTGAGAGCCCGGCTTAGGCTGTCGGGATGTTCTGTGCCGATTCTCCGTGCAGCCTCTGGCTGCTCCTGTTCCAGCAGTTTTCCTCATGTATGACCTTTCGCCTGTTTCCTGGCTGCTGTCAGGAGGAGTCAGCTTCATCGGTATTTTGGTATTTTTGCCTGGTTTTCCGCCTGCTCCTTGTCTTTGCTGTCTGCTCCTGTTATGACCTCATGTGTACAGATGAAGTCTCTGATCTTAACTTTTTACCTGCTCTCTCTCCTAATCCACCAGCAGCTTCACATCCCGCTCCGACTGGTTTAATTCCTGCCAGGATCTTGCAATGAATCCTCAGCTTCTCAGCTTTCTTCTTTTGGAGATTAACTCCTCAGGCAGGATTAACAATGACAGCGACGGCATGCTAATTGCTGCTGATGTCAGTCCTGAGTTTAGCGTGTTGAGGCAGAACTGTAATCCCCAAATAAGACACGATGACCACTGAGGAATGAGGAAAATCATTTAAAGCACCTCACACCTTACACCAGTCACAACACGGACGTTAAATGTAGGTGGAAAAGCTAATCCTCCTCTCTGAGTGAGGCAACGAGAGGCGGGTCAGGGTTTTCTCCTCATCATACCCGGGGATGAAGCTGGCTATCACCTCACTAAGCTAACGCCAGGTTTCCCACCTGTAGCTGTGAGCTGGAGTCTGAAAAGCTGGATGTAGAACAGCTGCTCTGTCCTAGGATCAGGTGCTAATCTCACAGGAGAAAAAACGGATCTTCCAGGACACTGATTGGTCAGCAGGCAGTGATTTCATAGCTGTTGATCTCCAACCTGCTCTGGCTGGGTTTGCAGCAGAGGTTCAAACCCTGCGGTCACCTGGATAAGATGAAGCCCTGCTTCACAGGAGTTGTTTTCTCGGTTTTTATGTCCTCGCCCTGCCTCGTGGTCCCTCCCCCTGAGGCGTGTAGTGTGCATGCCCCCCCGTCTGTATCACGCTGAGGTCTCTGTTCATGTGAGCTTGGTTTGTTTTCACACAGTGAAAAACCCAAATGAACCAAAATGTGCCGCTACAAACCAGGTGAGAATGTTCTGTCAGCTCATTGGCCAGGTGAGTCTGGGGCGGAGCAACAAAAGTAAATACAGGAAGAAGCTGCTGAGTTCTGGGCTACTGGAGAACACGGAGGATTCAGGCTAAATCACGGCTGGATCCCAGAACATGAAGCATGCGTGGCTTCGGGAAGGTTTTCAGCTTTCATTTACAGAGTAAACCTGGTCGTTACGTCGGACTGAGGTCAGATTACAGTCACGCCATCAACAGACCTGGGCGGAGACCACCGCCTCCACAGGCTCGTGGTGAGGTTGGTTTGGTGTGATTACTGCACACAGAGGAGGAAATTCATGAAGCAGAGTTTGATTTAACGGGTGAAACACGGCAGGAGTGAAAACACCGTAACTGGATTAAAGTTGTGTTTTTCAGCACCTGGCTGTAACCCCCCCACCACTCACACACATGAATGACTCATCTGTACAAACTGAAATGACCTCTCGGGAATGCCGACATCGCCTCTAAAATTAAAGGAAAGCAGCTCGGCCGGAGGATACGTGGGTGGAGGTCAGAGGTCAGAGCGGGGAGGAGAGGCGGTGCCACGTCACGATAGCTCATTAATCTCAGCGGCTGCTTATGTAACGATGCCTTCAAGGTAAATCAAACTCGTTTCCAGATTCTCGGGACAGCAGGAGGAGACTCATGATGGTGATACTATCTGCTTATCTCAGACACGTGTGAGCTGAAGCTGAGCTCCACGTTTTATTTTTGCCTTTCTTGATCTTCTGCTTGAACTCTGCTGTTCCCTTTTTCTCTTTAAACTTTCAGCTGATCAGCATTCGACCTGCGTGCAGCGTAAAGCACAGGTGGCGAGCTGTTAGCTTGTCGGAGGACTGCATGCAGATGCATCTCTGTGTTGGCTGAGTTTCATTAATCCTTCTCTGCACAAGCAGACAGACAGCAGCGTGTTAGCATGAGTGCAGCTTTCGCCTCTGAGAGGAACAGCCAGCGCTTTGCTGCTTCCTCAAACTTCCAGGCTAGATGCAGATCACGAGGCTAAGTCACTCAGACAGAATTTGGGCAAACAGCCAGGTGGACCGTTTACCTGCAACCAAGGCCTGCTCAAACATGATTGGTCAGCAGAAGCCAGACATATGGAAACCCCTCCTCCTCATCAGCCTGAGACCAGAACTGAACACTGGACTGGTGCTGAGCAGGTGTCTGCAGGAAGCTGTTGAAATGAAAGCATGATAGTCTTTTATCCTGTCTTCCTTCTCAGATGGCCCCGCCCCTCCCTGAGCCTGGTTCTTCCTGTTAAAAGGGAGTTTTTCCTTCCCACTGTCGCCAAAGTGCTTGCTCACAGGGGGTCATATGATTGTTGGGTTTTTCTCTGTTGCATTATTGTAGAGTCTAGCTTACAGTATAAAGCACCTTGAGGCGACTGTTGTTGTGATTTGGCGATGTGTAAATAAAGTTGAATTGAATAGTCTTGTAGCTGTGTGATAACATGTGGGGCTGGGCCTCAAAGCCACTGCTCATGTTGTGTATGCTGACATAGTTTCAGCCGATGTGCAGGATGAGGAAACCCGTCCGTTCTGAGCATGTGCAGACAGCTGAAGTGATTCTGCTGCATCTGCTCTCCGGCTTGGCGCAGAGATGAAACTCATCTTTGGCCTTAAACGCGTCTGAGCGCTGCGTGCCGGATAAGCAGAGATCACAGCCGGCGTCTGGGGGGATATATATCCTGCAAATTAGCTCACCTATCACCTTCTCATGTGTCGTGTCTATAAGTTTAATCTGGCCTCGGGCAACCTCACATTTAATTCCATCTGTGGGAGAGTCTGAGGGCCTTCAGGGCGTTCATATCATCACTCTCCTTCAATAAACCCACGTGAATAATTCAGTTTGTTTTTTTAATCTGGTGATGAGTGCCCAACATCTTTCTTTTCTCCTGCTCGATCAGCTCCGATCCAAACGTGAGCTCTTTGTTCCTGAGCTGAACACACAGCCGCTCGACAAACCAGTGACCGATCTGCAGTTTGTGCTCCGTCGGTATCGGCCTCATTAACTACGACGCTTTCACCTTCATCTCATCCCCGGAGACTCCAGGAATAAAGTACCGGAGTACAACGTTCCCTCTAGAACTTCATTTTATTAACATAAAGAATATTAACATGATTTATTATTTCAGGAAACTTAATTAATTTGCTTTTTCTATCAAATAAAATTGAATAATTTAATACATTTAATAAAAAAGTTTTTTCTCTCACCAGTTCATAATTTAGTTTGTGATGACGTATTTACATTTATTGAAACTAAGGCTCTGAAGCGGTCCTGTGTCCACACAGACAGGAGGCGCACAGGGAGGCAACACAAAAGAAAGGAAAGATGTTACCGCAGAAATCCACCGACCGAGTCAAAGACCAGGACGGGGTTGTTTTGCAGGAGGAAGGTTTAAACATGAACCATTAATAAAGAAATCCACACAGAGTCCAAAAGCAACGGGACGGAGAACTCAGAGAAATATTCATTTTCAGCTTCAGCAGTAACTTTTCACGTAAACGTTGTTTAGAATAAATCGTTTCCTGAAGTCTGGGGCCCGAGCACATCCTCAAACGCTGCATCTCAGAACCACACGGGGGTCGTTCGGTCTGGACCGTCGCTGTTGGAGAGATGCGTTGGTAACTTTGTGCTCGCTGGCTGCAACGCAGCATCCGCACACACGGAGCCATTACTGGAACAGACGCCCATGAACCTGTGCAGGACTCAAACACACACTCGTCTCCTCTGAGGCACGTTCGGCCTTCCAATCTCAAAGTTTGGAAAGCATCCAAGGCGCCAGCGAGCGGACGCAGCTGAAGGATGGGAAATGTATTTTACAGCTCAGAGGAAGTGGAAAAAACTAGATGAGCATTTGTTTCGCTGCACCCAAAAGGCAGAACTCAGCACACAGACGGATGGGGAACATCTCACATATGTTTCGAGACGTAGAGCTTATTAGCAATCTGAATGCATCGACGTCATGATTAATCAGCGGGAGGCGGTTTGACAGGGCGTGTGTGGGATGCTCTATGCCTGGAGGCTGATCAATACCAATCTCATCAATACTGTAGTTCATTATCCAGTGAGGGCGGTGGAAATGCTAAGGCAGGAAACAAAGAAGAGACTCGCACACAGCTGAGGTCAGCGTGGCGGCGCTGCGTGGCGGCCCTTTTCCTTCTGGCTTTGTTGTTCCTCTTGAGATAAATGAAGCGTGACTTTGGCAGTCCATCTATCCGGCCTTGAGGAGGACCTCAGCTGTGCCATTCCTCTGTGCCCCGAAGATGCAAAGACTAACTCAGATAAACCGCCGTTCACCTCTGTTCCTATTCGTCTCTCTGCAACTCTGAGGTAGCTCGCAGAGACGCTCGCCCGCCAAAAGCTTCAAATGTGAGGCTTCTGACGTGCTAACAGGGGGAAACTCGGGGTTTCTCCATGCTGGCCTTCAGTATCTACACTGAGCTGACAATCACCTCATGTCAGGTGAACCAGAGACTGGCGACATTATACCCTCTGCTTTTAAAATGACGTCTGATTGGATAGAAACGTCCTGCTCACCTGAGCTCTGAGTTTTTCATCTCAGCTGCAGGTTTCAAGTCTTATTGAATAAAACACGATATTCAATTATAAAATCATGGCCCGTTTAATCAGAAGGGACACAGGAGAGGGGGAGGGGTTTGGGGCGTGGCTACAGTGTGATTGACACGTTGCTGTTGTATGAGCGTGCAGGTTTCGGGTACGAGAAGAAGGCGGTGCTTAAACGAGGTGACCGAGCTTCTCTTTAAGCTGCTTCACTGAGTTTGTGCAGCTCAACATAAGGAAAGAGAACTGGGGTGAAGTGTATCAGGAGCAGGACGTTAATAGTCGTATAATGAATTCCTTAGAATATTTACATTACTGTACAAAACCAACTGTCCAATAAAGCAGTATAGTAGGAAACATAAATATATGGACTGTCCATGGATAACAAAAGGTCTGCAAAATGCATCTATAAAGAAAAATGCTCTATACAGAGAGTTCTTAAGAACGAGAACTGAAGATGCTGAAATCAGATACATAAAGATATAAAAATAGGTTAATTAATATACTTAGATTTAGTAAAGCAATAGATAAGCAATTAGATATAAATAGAAATAATAATAAAAGATTATAAAACGTGGGGCTGGACAAAAGAACTACAAGTATTTCATTTGTAACGACCATGAAGAATATGGATGCTGTGACAAACAGCCTCAATGAACTCTTTGTAACTATGGACCAAATTTAGCAAGAACAGTCATCCTGGGAGAGCACAGGACAAACCGGACACACTGATAGACAGAAATCCATATTCTATGTTTCTCACAGCCGTTGATGAAAATGAAGTTTTTGAAATGGTCAAAAAATGTAAAAATCAGAAATCTTTGGATTTTAATGATATTGATATGATAGTGGTTAAAAGAGTCATTGAGGCTATTATAAAACCATTTACATACATCTGTAATTTATCATTTCAAACTGGTCGATTTCCAGACAGAATGAAAATAGCAAAAGTTATACCTCTATACAAATCTGGAAACAAACACCATTTCACAAACTACAGGCCTGTCTCTTTACCACCTCAATTCTCAAAAGTTCTTGAAAAACTGTTTAAAAACCGACTGGAAAAATTAATAGATAAACATAAACTACTCACTGAGAGTCAGTACAGATTCAGATCAAGCAGATCAACATCATCGGCACTATTAGATTCAATAGATTACATCACAAATATGTGGCTGGGTTATTTTCAGAGACTTGACAAAGGCATTTGACTCTATAGATCCTGATATATTAATAAGAAACCTGGAACGTTATGGTGTCAGAGGGGTCGCTTTAGATTGGGTCCGGAGTTATTTAAGTGGCAGAAAGCAGTTTGTGAAAATAAATGGTGGTTGCTCCTTATGTATGCACATTGCTTGTGGTGTACCCCAAGGGTCAGTTTTGGGTCCAAAATTCTTCAACTTGTACATTAACGACATCTGTAAAGTGTCCAAAGTATTAAAAATGGTTCTCTTTGCTGACGATACAAACATTTTTTGCTCTGGTGATGATCTGCAGAATTTATTGGAGGATATGACTAATGAAATAAGTAAAGTGAAGTTCTGGCTTGATAAAAACAAATTATCATTAAATTTGAATAAATCTAAACTTATGTTATTTGGAAATAGTAGTTTAAATACAAATGCAAAGATTCAAATAAATGGTGTTGATATTGAAAGAGTCAGTGAAAATAAATTTCTGGGGGTAATAATAGATGAAAAACTTAACTGAGAGCTCACGTAAGATATATTCATTCCAAAGTATCACGAAGCATTGCAGTACTAAACAAGGCAAAACAGGTATTCGACAGAACATCACTTCATATTCTACTGTTCACTGTTTCACCATACTTAAGCTATTGTGCAGAGGTCTGGGGCAACAACTATAAAACCACATTACATTCACTTTTTACTGTTCAAAAAAAGCAGTTCGAATCATCCACAGTGCAGGTTACAGGAACATACAAACTCACTATTTTTGCACTGAAATATTGAAAATTGACGATCGAGTGAAATTCCAAACAGCACAAATTCTATTCAAAGCAAAAAATAAAGAACTGCCAGGAAATATATGAAATGTATGTAACTTCAAAACAGGGAAGGTTCGTACTACAAGAAAAAGCTTTTGTGTTTCTGTGCATGGAGTGAAACTGTGGAACAGCCTGAATATGGAATTAAAGCAACGTCCAAACATAAAACTGTTCAAAAAGAGTTATAAAAATATGATCTTCTCGAACTATAAAGAAAAGGAAAATATTGAAATTAAGTGAATGTCTCTATTTAAAAAATAAAAAATCATGATGTGATATTATAGGATATAGTATATCAGAAATCTGTTCACTATTTTTATTACAAATTATATCAGTAAGGAAGCAACTAAATATTAACTGATAATTTATGGCAAAGGGGTGGGATTAAATAAGTGTTTACTTCTTCCCTTTCAACATGTAAATGAATCAGAACGGCAGCTATATTGAAATGCATTGATTTTTTGTATAGTATTTTTCCCCTCTCTCTTATTTTCTTTAATAAATGTACCTGTATATTGTTTACATGTTTGAAATAAATTACCAATCAATCAAAGTCACAAATCCGATTTATCCAGGAGGAGAAAATCGGACACAAAGCGCACCGAGTCCAGTCAGCTGGTTTGGGAACTCCTCGGTGTTCATGTTCAATAACAACCCACAAATCCACAAAGAAATGTGGCCTTAACATCATCTCTGATCGCTCTGCTGCTGCAAAGCCTCTTCATATCTGCCAGAGCGCTCCACGGGACGACGAAGGGCAAGACCGCGGGCAAGACTGAGCTGGAATAAGGAAGCAAATTTAAAAGGGCAAAAACACAGAGGGAGAGGGGTGGATGGCGCACGGGAACGCCGAGGAAGGATGCAGATAACGAGACAGAAAAGGAAGAGCTGTGCAGAATCAGCACTGAGGGCAGAAAGCAGCACAGGGAGAAAGCGAAGACGGAGAGCAATTAAACGGCAGGGCAGTCAGAGACGACCGGGCAATTATACGACATGAGATAGTGTTCAAAGCAAACAGAAAGATTCCCAAAGAGAGCGAAACGGAGAAGGAATTCTGCTGTGGATAAGTAGGTCTGCCTTCCAGCTGGAACACGCCATTACATGAATTATTTCCAGATAAAACGACCATGCCCGGGCCAATCAAAACCACTTTAGATCCCTCAATTCATCACTCGCTTCATGGACCAATCATTTCTTTTTCAGATTTCAGAAGTCCCAGAACTCCTCCAAGTGATTAACCGCATTTATAAAAGAGGGGAAAAGAACAAAAGCCCACGACGATTAGAGCTCCATCCCTCATCTTCATGATGAAGGACAGAAAACAGTCCTCCTCAGAGTCTGAGCAGCTAAAGCAAAGCTGAGAAGACACACAGACCTCAGCAGGGAAATAATCTACACCGACTGTCAGAGCCCTGCTTCTGTTTCAGTTAGGAGTCAGAAAATCCGAGAACATTCATCTTCCTGCTTTTAAAAACAGCGTCACAGGAAAGACTAAATATGACCAGATGATGGCGCTACAGAAAAAGTCAGAAGGTCACAGAAACTGCGATTCACAACGTTCGTAAAGAGGGCGTGGCTACAGGGTGATGCCCCCGGTTGTTGGTGATCCCTCTCCCGTCACTGGGACTCAGAGTGGCGAGATAAAATGATGCTGGATTACATGCGCGCCTCATTTCCTGTAAATCCCTCGTGCACCCAAAAGCAATTTGAATCCAGTGCACAATCAGATCGCTCCCTCGCTACCACTGAACGTTAGAGGCTATAAAATCAGGATCTGGGTTTTATGACCTGTTATTACACTTGTTGTAAAGGCTTGTTTCATCCAGACAAACAGGTTCATTAACGAGCAGCTGAATGTTTGTCACGTTTGCTCATTAGCATAACTGATGCCGGTTCATTCCTGCTGTGCGCCATTTGTGGGTTTCGTTCACAAAACTGAACGTAAACAGCAGAAACGAACCCTGCAGAGCTTCACGGGTTCTGCAGCTGCAGATCCAACAGCAAACTAGGCAGAGTCAGCACGAGGCCATCGGTGGATGGACAGGTAAATGCTGTAGCTAGGTTCAGATTAGCAACAAAACCAGCGCGTAAACAGAATCACAATAAAACGTTCACGAAACTTCTGGATTTCATGTAATTTCAGGCTTGAGTTCTGATTACAGATGTTTGAAATCATAGCAAACACAAACACACAACACACAACACACACACACACACACACACAGGTGTTCACGTACATCTCCAGGTAAAATGTGTGTGTGCATGCTGAGTTTACTCCACAGTCTGAACTTCAGTGGTGTGCGGATTGATACGGAAATATTGGTTTTAGTCATCTGGGTTAAACTTGCAGTTAATCATTAACAGGAACAGAGTGGAACTATTTTATTGGGACTGTCTAAAGGATTAGTAGGAACTACTTCTTCCACCTGTGAAATACGTCTGTATCAATGCATCAAGGCTCGTGCGTGCTCGCTCGCTCTGTTGATCATCGTAAGCAGAGTCGTGTTTGGAGCTGTGTCAGCAGAGGCGAGGTTTGTGACACGTGTGGCGAGCGCTCAAACCTCGTCAAACACAAACAAAAGTAAATCATAGCACAGGATATGATGATGAGTTTGTGATGAGGCGACCTGATGAAGAGGAGGAGAGGAACAGGTGAGGAGACAGATGTCGCTCGCCGAGTCCTGTGGCGCTGAAGGCAGGAACGATCCAGGCGCACGGGGAGAAAACGTGGAGCTGCTGGTGACGAGTAGAACTGTTGCTGAATTTGGGAAAGTGCCTTAGGTTTTTGTTTACTATGTTTAAGTGATGGGAATTCACCGCATCCTCAAAACTACAGATTCCCATTTGTTCAAAGTGTAGAGCTTTTAAAGTGGATTAAATAGGCTACGTATCATTAAAATATACAGGGTTTTTGCAGTAAAACAGTTACTGTAGTATTTAACAAATAAAAATAACTCAAATATTTCATACATAACATAAATAATAACATATAAAATATTTCTCAGCTTTTATTTTCAATCACATTTGGCTCTTGATGTGGAGGATTTGAATCTGCTGCAGCAAGTTTTAGCTGTGTGAGATTTTTCAGCCCAGCCTCACACGTGAAACAAGACCATTACTGACCTTATTTCAAGACTCTGACTAACACTGGCTAACATTGGCTAACAGCGACTAACAGTGGCTAACAATGACTTACAGCGGCTAACACTGGCTAACATTGGCTAACAGCGGCTAACAGCGGCTAACAATGACTTACAGCGGCTAACAATGACTAACACTGGCTAACAGCGGCTAACAGCGGCTAACAATGACTTACAGCGGCTAACAATGACTAACACTGGCTAACAGCGGCTAACAGTGGCTAACAATGACTTACAGCGGCTAACAATGACTAACACTGGCTAACAGCGGCTAACAATGACTTACAGCGGCTAACAATGACTAACACTGGCTAACAGCGGCTAACAATGACTAACAGCGGCTAACAGCGGCTAACAGTAGAAAGAGACCGTACAGTAATACAGGTAAACCCCAACAATCAGAGTAGGAAGAACCTGGCCACAGCAGGAAGGAAAAACTCCCTTCTAACAGCAAAAAACCTCCAGCAGGACCATCCTTAGCTGAGTTCCCCTCTCCTTTGTTTAGAGTTCTGACCTTGATTATACTCAGTTTAGTCTTTAGGGTTTTTAGTCATAGTCTTGTCTCCCTGTTAGGTGTAAGTGATATATCAGAATCAGAATACTTTATTAATCTCTAGGGAATTTATGTATGTTTTATTTTGTTAACCCTTTCAGTTTAGTTTCTCCAGCTGTCTGCACCTGTGCTGTTCCTTGTGTATCTCTGTGTCTTCAGTTTCTCGTCTTCTTTGTTGGTGCGTTTGATATAAAATACTGTGATGTTTCTCGTTAGTTTGTTTTTCTGCTTTCGTGTTTTACCGTTTGGGCTGTTTTCCTGGGACTGTCTCCACTCACTCATTCAAAGTACATTTTGTGTTCACGTTGTGCCTCCCAGTGTTCAGGCTGCATTTCGGGTCTAGATCCGCACTCCACCACCACACAAACCTCTGACATCATCGTGTGAAATCAGGGATCCAGAAAAATAAAGACTCTCGCTTACATGCATCAAATCAGCCAATCCAAACATCTTCCAAACTTGTTATTCCAGTTAGTCGTTGCCGGATATTCCAGACCGGGATAAAATGCTGGGAGTGCTAACGTTGACTTTGAATTTATTTTAAGATGACGTCCAGCAGTGCTGCTGGTTTTCTGATATTCAATCGGACCTAGAAACAAAGTGATCCTTTCCCAGCGTTTGTTCTGTGCACTGAAAAAGTTTGAACGAGCCAGCAGGAGCAGAAACCACCCACAGTTCCTCTCTGTGTCTCACATTTATGAGCAAGGCTTTAGAAAAACTCTGGAACAAACAGAGCGGTCAGTGTAGGTCAGGCAATAAAACTCAACAGCATTATTTCCCACAGGCCACATTTTTCTTTATATGCAATCCATTACCTGAGCTAAAACTTAAGGACGTGAAACTTTATTCGGGTAATATCAGAGTTCACACAGGAGTGGGAATTTCCTGCGTCCCCTCTGAGAGCTGTTCACTCAGCTCTGGGAGCGGCGATAGCAGCGCGACCATTATTTGAAGCGAGCTGGCGAACAGAACCTGACTTTAATTGATTTGCGTTCGTTCCATAATATAAGTCGTGCAGAGTTGAACTGTGCCGCCTACGCCGTCTGAATGCAACTCACTCGAATTAGCATTGTCCGTGCAGCTGACGTGGAGACGTGAAACTGGATCCCGCGGCTGTGAGGAGACGCACTCTGTCTCCAAACCCAGTGGGAGCAAAGTGAGGCTGGACTGAGCTGCTTTTCCAGGACAGTAATATTCAAGGTGATGGTCAGTGCAGCGGGACAGCCTCAGGCAATGTCTGTATTTACACCCATACACAACTTCATCTACGGCCTGTAAGCTCCGGCTGAGCCCGGCAGGCCTGCTCACACCAGGCCGCTGAGGTTCATAAGTGGCCTGACATCATTAAGACATCAGCGTAAATCCAAAAACTACTCCTGTGTGACGGCACTCTGCTTCTGCTGCTGTCTGCAGCTTCTTTTGGGACCATTTGGTTTTTCACAGCTGTGAGCATCAAAAAACAAAATCCCTTCACTTCTCCACAGACGGCCAGAACAGGAAGTGAGAAAACAGGTGTTTATCAGCATGTCTCAGTTTCACAGCCACATCCATCGCGTCCACATCAAAGCACTATTTTTGGTTTTATATGTCTTCCTGCTCCTAAAGACCTCCACCCCATCGCTGTTCATACTACACCCATGTAATTATCTTAGAAAATACAAATAAGAAAACACAGCAATGATTACTGCGGACATTTTTCAGGGAAAATGAGCCAACAGAACTTTTTCTGTAGTTTTCTGTATTCGTGCTGACAGGTTTCTTTCATTTCTTTATCACGTAGAAAAACTGAGCCGTGCTGCTGAAGTTTCACTTCTTTTTCCTACATTCGGACAGCTCAGGGATTAAATGTGCAGCTAAACATCTTTACACTGACACTGTTTCACCCGGCCCGCTGAAGATCATGTTTAAATGGAAGAGCTGAAACGCCCACTCACCCCCAGCTTGCGGCTGCGCATGCGTACGTAGCCCTGCTTGACGATGTCATTGAAGTTGGAGGCCATCTTTGAAGGCCGCAACACTGGAGACCATCCAGATGTTTCCTCCTTCACTCGTTCAGCTTCTGTCACTGACAGTCTGTCTTTTCTTGGACTTTTCCACTTGAAAGTAAAAAAACTGAACCTTTTCTTCGCCTGTCCTCTTTCACAAAACTCCCAACATCCTCCTCTCTCCTTCTCGTCTCCTCTGGCTGAGGTTCCTCTCCTTTTCGTCTTCCTTCCTTCTCATTCCTTCATCCTCAGACAGCTCATCTCTCCAGCTGGCATCTCTGAGAAATGGACCGACAGTAAGATGGAAAGAAAGAGGGAGAAGAAATGGATATATGTTCATTATTCATTGAAGAGCGAGGTGCACAACATTAACGTGCATTATTCATGCCGCTGGCACACACTGAACTCTGAGGGGAAGCATGCAGTGGGATTGTGCTGAATGTACAGTTTCCCGTGTGTCTGCTTGGATTTCAGTTTCCCTGTTTGATTGTTTGCGTTTCTGTGTGTGTGTGTGTGTGTTGCACAGTGACATAAAGGAAATCAGAGGAGGCAGCTTCTATTAGACGGCGCTGAAACCAGGAAATAAAAAGGTTGGAGCGTTGAGCGTTCTCTAATCAGAGCTCCGTTCGTCAGCCGGCTTCCATCGCGCTACATTTGCATTTCAAACGGCCCGACCTCCTCGTGCTCTCTGTTCAGCAGTCATTATGAGGTGACAGTGTAAACACAGCTCTGCCGTCCTCGGTCGTCTTCATTTGTCCCCGTGAAGCTGATTCAGTGTTAACAGTCACTGCTTCTATGTAAATGTGCAGTTGTACTCTCTCTGCAGCCGCCCACGACTCTGATTTGCTCACTGATTCAAAAACATGTGGTGTTTGATTTCTGCCGGCCAATTCATACTGACATACATATCTGGATATGTATCTGAGATAAAACGAGGCTTTGTGGAGCTCGTTATGTCACATATCATGTCTTTCTCCGTCTCATACTGAACGTGTATGTAAGGAATGACCATCGAGCAGCAAGACTCACGCAGGCAGAGACGAGTTCATATTTTTATTTATCGAAGCTTCAGCTCGCCAGCTTACACGGCAGCTGTGAAGCACAGCAAACCAAAGGGCTCTCTGACTGCTAATTATACCAGATAAGCCACGCCCACGATCCACAGGGGTGTCTCCACACGCCCCAATAAAGACAATCAGCCACATGAAAACACAAGACTTTCAAAATAAAACAGGAAACACGGAGAGATATAAACCGGGACACACAAGCTTGGTACGAAAGACAGAAGGAGGGAGGAAGCATGAGAGAGGAAGGGAGGATACAACACAGGGGACAAGGGAAGAGGGAACGAGACACGATGGGCGTACATGGGTGAACATGACGGGGAGACGGCGAGCTGAGACAACATGGAAACAAATATAACTAAACATCCAATCAGAGCAAAGAATAGCTCATGCTAACTAATAGAAATAAAACATTTCAAACAGGAAGAACTAAAAAGAAAATCACAACCTCAAAAAGCACCACAGTGACAGCGACATGCATTTATTTTAAATGAAGTCTTTGGTGGTTTCTGTGTTAGTGTTTAGATTTGTGTATTTGCAGCATCCAGCTTCCTCTTCTCTCGGCTGGGGTCCTTCGTCCTGTCTTACCTGGACAGCTGTGGTCTGCCTGTCTGCCTGCAGTTCTACTTCCTCCCTCTGATCATCTTTATTGTCTCTCCCTGTATCTCGTTTCCTCAGCTGTCTCTGCTATAAAACAATCATATGAATGTTCCTGTCCCCTCTGTGAGTGCTGCTCTGTGGAGCACTGTGCTCCTCACTGAGTGTTTGTATTATTTTTCACACACAGGATGTGTCAGTCAGTAGTGTCAGCGACACTCAGGACAAAGACAAGCTGACTTCACGGTGTGCTCCAGTTTCAGATGTGACGGCCGTGTGTTTTTCAAATTAACCTGTGACCTCACACGAATGCAGGAGAGCCGGTCTCACATCCAAACCTCGGCTCGGTCTGCGGATGGTTCGGGCGCAGGGGCGGGGAGGTGACGGGGAGGCGATGGGGTGTTTCATCTGCTGAGGCGGTAAACCGAGTGGGAAGCACAGCAGAATCACACACGGACACATCTCCACAGAGCAGACACACTCAGCTCACTCAGTGCTGAAGCTGAGACACAATATAATACACTGCAGCACAAATGTATGCACTCATTCATGCACATGAGCAAACTGATGTGCACGCATGCCTGACTCTGTGTGTGTGTGTGTGTGTGTGTGTGTGTGTGTGTGTGTGTGTGTGTGTGTTTGCCATCAGGCTGGGAGCAGTGGGGCAGACATTTCCCAGAGGGCTCAGTGGTAAATCTCCCTGACAACAGTGGAACAGAGACATTAAAGTTTAACAAGGGGCTCATTAACACACACACACACACACACACACACAGAGGAGGAGAGGCTTATCATTACAGCAGTGTTGGTTTTATAAAGTGGCTCAGGCACAAAAGACAATTAAACACTAAACAAACAGAATATTTGTGCATGAAACACACACACACACACACACACACACACACACACTCACACACTCACACACACACACACACACACACACACACACACACACACACACACACACACTCACACACTCACACACTCACACACACACACACACACACACACACACACACACACACACAAACACACACACACACACACAAACAAACACACACACACACACACACACACACACACACTCACACACACACACACACACACACACACACACACACTCACACACTCACACACACACACACACACACACTCACAAACAAACACACACACACACACACACACACACACACACACACACACACACACAAACACACACACACACACACAAACAAACACACACACACACACACACACACACACACACACACACAGGCTACAGGTGCATCAGGACAGATGGTAAAAAGCACATAATAAGAACCCTGTGAGCGTGTTAAATAAGTTGATCGTCTTATCAAATAAGACGATCAGCATGAAAGTGGATGCTGGCTGAGGGACCACAGCTCTGAGCTCGCTCTCGCTCTCCTCTTTCCCCTCAGACGGCCCCGCCCCTCCCTGAGCCTGCTTCAGTTTCTTCCTGTTAAAAGAGTTTTTCCTCCGTACTGTTGCCGGGCGCTTGCTCATCATCGCCAATCTTTCCGCTCTCCTTGCTTGGAGACCCTGAGGCTGATTCAGAGTCTCGGGTTATCCCAACGATCGTGTCAGGTAGACTGTGCCAACCACCACACCACTGTGCCGCCCTGCACATGCAACGTACATTAAAGTATTTTTGCTAACAACTACAAATGGAGCTGCTACCAGAACGATCTGAGACAGTCTTGACGGGTTTGTTCACTTCATTGTTTTAAAGGAAAGAATAAAACTGTCCCATCTACACAAACTGTAATGATGCAGAGCTGGGTGGGTTGGATGCTAACAGTGGCACGTCAACAACAAAAGAAATTTATCATTTTCTCACAGATTTAAAATAATTCAGCTTCAGTTTCGGCTCCTTGAGTCTGTTAAACAGGCTCAGATGTTCTCCGAGCCTGAGCCTGCGACAGTCAATATTTTATTGGAGACTGCAGTTGTTCCTGATTTTCATCGTAATTTGATGAAATCTGCAGGCGGTGGAAAGTTCCCGGTGCGCGGCCTCCGGCCTCTTCCCGCACAGAGACGCGTGCGCTCCATCCGGCCTTCCCATCTGAAGCTCGCAGCTCAGCATCCTCCTCTTCAGCCCACTGAAACCAATCAGAGTCTCTGTGGACATCGGAGAGCTGTAATGCTAATGTAAGCCCCACCCTTTATTGTGTTTAATCACCTCGACATGAAAATGATAAGGAAGTCTGTCAGTAATATAAACAAGTCTTTATTTCACCGGGATAATCCACCCAGGATTAATTCCACATCCCAGGAAACTCGTGGATCATTAACATCAACTATTGATTTTTCTACTTCTTAACAGCAAAAACACAAAAGAAAAATTAAATGTTTACAAATGTCTTCACTTTGTGCAAGTTTAATGCTGAGATCGGCGACTGGCTGTGCTTCCTGCAGACTGAAACAAGTCACTTCCACAAAAACCTCACTTTAGATGAACGACATTTAAACAGGAAAATAAGCAGATGAAGGTCAGAGGCCAAATATATGTATGAGTAAAGGAACCGTATAGAAATAAATGTCCAACCTTTGCTTCTTTGAGTGTTTTTAAATGTTTTTTTCTTTTCTATGAAATGTATTTATGAGACAATAAGACAATAATTTTTATGTTTGTTTGTGCTGCGCAGAACATAAAATCTTTCCTGAATATGAAATTTACTGGAGGTCCAACAGGATGAACAGGAAGTCAGACGCCTGAGCTCAGACTACAAAACAACATCTGGGCCCAAAAACTGACAACCAAAAATGAAATTTTGAATGTGAATAATATTAAAAACTGATTTTAACCTCGTTTTATACATTTTTAACCTTTGTTTATATTCACTGCATAACTAGAAGTTCATTTCTATTGAATATTTACATCTTAATATTGCTGGAGGACTTCCTGTAATCAGAAGAACTAACAGCGTCCAAACGTGCTTCGCCTGCACCGTCAGCATCAACACATCTGAGCTGTGATCGCTTTTAAAAACACACAGACGCACAAAGAGCCTGTCGAAGCACGCCGGAGATTACGAGCGCCTGACATCGATTCCCTGATGTAGCCTTATTGATTGCACGGTGGCCCTTCCTGCGTGCACGTGTGTGTGCATGTGTGTGTGCATGTATGTGTGTGGTATCCTGCAGAAGCCTGCAGCTCTCACATCAACACACCGGCGTGCTCAGGGAGGGAAGCGTTAAAGATCTGAGGATTGTTGTCGAGCAGAGTGTGATGCACTGATGCAGACGCAGCAGCATCTGTCACGACTCGTGTTCAGACTTCTTAGAGTATGTCGGAGGATCTTCACACAGAGAACAACATCAGAGGCTGTTGCTGCACATCAGTACTGAGATTTCTGCTCACTCTGAGAGGACAGCTTCCACTGGCAGACGCTTTCGTGGTCTTTGTGTCAGTCCTTCATCTGCTCCATCGCTGACTCTGAGATTTCTCCTGGTTTGTGTGGCTTCTCTCTGGACCTTCCTGTTATCCTTTCAGTTTCCCACTTCCTGTTTTGTTTTGAAGGTTTAAATCCTGGTGTAGCCACAGACACATGCTGCTCTGATAACTGTGCTCACGCTGTAAATCACAGCTACATGAACTAATGACACACCAGTCAAAACGTTAACTACAGCTGGTGTACACCTCAGTTCCCGCCTCTTACGCTTTGCGCTGGCGTAGCACGTCAGTAAATCTGGCCCGTAGCGTACTACGTTAAAGCGCGACATAATTGTCCTGACCTGCGCCCTCTTATCCCCTCCCTCTGTGTCCTTCCCTCTCTCACTGATGTTCACCTGTGTCTTATCATCCTCAGGGCGTCTCTCCTGTTTCTTGTCCTGCAGTCTCTCTCGGAGCTTTTGAAATTGATCACTTATGGATTGTTTACGCTGCGGCCTGGCCTCAGCCGCCCTCTCTCTTGTTTACAGCGAGTAATAACGCGCCGTCTCTTCAACTGTCTGTTTTTCTGCACTCGATCTCACAGCAAACACGACACAAAGAAGCTTCAATATTTTGTTCCTTTCAAAAAATCTGGCAGCAACTAAATCGCCAACAGGCTGACATTCGTGTGTGTGTGTGTGTGTGTGTGTGTGTGTGTGCTGACCTTTATAATCTCCTGAGTATTTTCCTTCTCGGGCTGGCACTAGTGTACATCAAAGATCACATTTGGCCAGCATGTCGGGCTGCGCACACACACACACACACACACACACACACACACACACACACACACACACACACACACACACACACACACACACACACACACACCTAATAAAATTACTCACAGTGAGCCGGGGCGACACACTCGCACAGCCACCTGTCTCTCCAGCCTCTCGCCTGCAGAGAAGTGACTCATGAAATCAGTCGGGCAATCAGCCTCCTTTCCTGCACGCCTGTCTCCTCGCCTCCTCTTCTTTCACACACACACGCACACACATGCACACATGCACGCACACCTTCCACCTCCTTGGTTTTCCTTTCTATTCTGATCTTTTCTTTTCTTCTGAACACAATCTGCATATCTACAGGACGTCAGGTGATTAATCTAAGAGCCTGCATGAGTTCTGACACGCACGAGGCCTCGATATCATCTGGACTGTTCTCGCTGCGTTTATCGATCCTTGTCTGGATAACGGCAAAGCCCACCCTGTGGAGTGGAAATGAGATGAAAGATAGAAGAAGAAAGATGAAGGAGCTGCTGTTTGTGCAGACAGCTGAGAAACGGTGACAGCGCCACGGAGCTGTGAAGATATTTGTCTCTACTGGTCCGACCTGACCCCGAGTTAAATCTGCAGCCGTGGCAGAAATCAAGTTTGTCTGAGTGCACGTGGATGCAGGCCTGCTGGAAAGGGAGTCTGTGTTCTTAATGAGTGTTATGAGTCCGTAACACCGTAACATTACGCAACACTCGATAGCATCACATTACATTCATTACGCAGCTGTGTCTGTCCAAACCAGCGCACAGCTCTTCATGAGAACTGTTGCCAAAGTGCTTGCTCGTCGGGGCTTTCTTTGTATTATTGTAGCGTCTTTATCTTACAATACAAAGCGCCTTGAGGCGACTGTTGCTGTGATGTGGCGCTGTGTAAATAAAACTGAGTGGAATTATAAAGCATGGACATTTCTATGCTTCTGTGTTTGTACAGTTAGAACTGTAAGTGGCCTCTAATGTGACAGAAGGACACGACACAGTTCATTTCCCGAGCTCACAATTGCCTCGTCTGCAGTATTTTAGCGAGGAACGAACAGATTGACGCTGCATTTCAGTGTGTGCAGGATCTCTCACTGAGCCGAGGACCTGAGAGCGAAGCTGAGCCTTACTGAGCAGCTCTGGTTAGGAGGAAGATGCTCTCCGGTCTCCCTCAGGCTGCATCACCGGCAGCCTCAGTGAACGCCTTCTAACATTTACAGTCTGTTTATCTGGTTCCTGTTTCACTTCATCCCACTGTGAGCGAAATGACAAGCGCTTTAATTCCTATTTGCTCTTATGTTTTATGCAAAGAGTTGTTCATTTATTCATCCGTCCTGCTGCCATGACGAGCACTGAAACGCACACAGACAACAGTAAGACATGAGAGCAGAGCTTGTGAGCCTGCCCCTGATTCTTGGATTTAAAATTAGTAGTCCCAGCAATAAAGCTAATTTTGCCTGTGGCATTTATGTCTGTGTATGATTTACTGTCAGTTTTAACGTATGAGGAACCGAGTTTTTCTAACAGGTTCCAAACTGCAGCCCAGCGTTAGGATAAATCCTGATATACTCACAAAACGCAACATATCAAAATACCCACATACAACTCAGTGCTCTTCATAGTCACTGATTTTAGCCTTGATGCCCCAAATCCTGACCTATTTTAATTACATGTAATTTTGTAAAATAGGAATTTGAATGGATCTGATCAAATGAAGTTTACTTGATTTTCATACATTCGGTTTACAGCGGTCAGTCTCCCTGAAGATTAAACATTATAGTAAATAATCCTTTGATCATAATCGTTGCCTCGTGTTTATTCAGGGTGAAAAATAATTTTTCGAGTGTGGCCACGTACCATTTAGATCTGTAATCAACAGTAAAATGCTTCGAAAACATGAATCTGAGGCTGAAATGAGAACTTTACGGCTTTTATATCTTTGTTTAAATCGTTAGGCTGTTAGGTTATCAAAGCAAAATACCCCAAAATCGCAATACTGACCAATGCATAGAGAAATATTTCTGTCTGCAGGACTCTGTCTCAAGCTAAAATAGGATTTTTTTTTAGAAATTTAAATTAATATTATTCTGAAATACTGTTTAACGAAGGACAAACAGGCAAAGACTTCATAAAGCTAGAAACAGCCGTGATTGGTTGGCCATAACTGGAGGAAGAAGGACTGTTAAGCTATCAGCTAATGCTACTCAGACTGATTACCAGTCTGCCTCCAAAGACTGTACACGAACATCACTCAGGCACAGGTGGATGCTAATTGTAGCTCAATAACATTCAATGAAATCATTGAAGTTCACTGTGCACCAAACCTGGAGCTCCGCCTTCTTGGACGGTCTGTTAGTACAGTAACAGGTCCAGTTCAGGTGAAGCTAGCAGACAGCTAGCAGCTACAGCCACCTGTGTCACCATCCGCCTGTCAGTCACAGAGGCCACGCCCCTAATAATGCAAACTTTAATCCTTAATACAATTTAAACATGTGAGTTATAGAAACATCCTCCCCTGTACAGCTGGTATGAAGGAGGGAATGATCCACAGAGACCAAACAGTGTATCAGGCTGCAAACATCAACATGGTTATTTCTGCTGCAAAGTTTTAACATGGGAGTCTATGGGGACCGACTCACTGCTGCCTCTGCTGGACGTCAGAGGAAGTCCAGGTTTCAGTGCTTCAGCATGAGTGTTTTTGTATGTCTGATATTAAAAAAGTAAAATGAGGAGGGCTGGTACACGAGCTCACTGAAGACGTAACAAGACGAGATGATGAGAGCGAAAAAGAGCATGACATGGAAAAAAAGACGAACTCGGAGTGGGGAGGTCGGATATTAAAGAGAGAAATTCAGATACTCCTCTTTCCTCTCTCTGCCTCACCCTCACCCCTCTCCCCAGGACGCCCCAAGGCTAACACTTGGGAAAGCGTCAGTCTGTCTGCTTATAACTATCTGTCACAGATAACGATGGGATAAACACACACACGGAGAGGGGCCACAGACAGAGAGACGCTCCGTCTCCAGTCTCATATCAGATGGTGACGCGCACACATGACCAACACTCCGCCACGAGCGCTTTGAGCCATCTTTCACGAGGCGACGCGTCACACTTCTTCACTTCAGAGAAAACGCGACAAACAGCTCGCAGCTCTCCCGGCAGAAGCTGAAATGTCTGAATTCATTGTTGGCCCGAGAAAACACACAGGCAGCACTGAGGAAGAAATAATAACTGCATTCGCCTGAAGAGATGTGATTTGGTCAGCAGGACTGATGACACGTTAGGACGTTAAACCTCCCCAGGCCGGTATAATATCAGTGTGCAGCACAGAGCGCAGTCACGGTGACAGCAAAGTGCCAATTATGTTCGTTCGGTCGCTCGTTGTGACGTCGCCGGCTCTGCAACAAGCAGAGACGTGTCGATGCAGAGCAGCTGCTGCAGAGCAGCTGCTGCAGGGATCTCATCCAGGCCTTTTCTGTTAGTGTCCCCTTCACCGTAGAAACACTTTGCTGCAGGCTGGAAGAGTCATGCTAACCTCTGACACGCACCTGGCCACCAGCAGCACAGACAGGAGTAACCTGTGATGCACAAGCATTTGTGGGTCGGCTCAGATCTGGGCTGCGCACATTTTGCTATCTAGGTTAATCTGAGACATCCTCGCCTTTTTTTAAATGTCAGGGTTTTTCTTAATTGCTTCTTCCTGCCTGCCTTTTTAAGCGCACCTGTGCACGTGTTCACGTCCCAGTTAACCTGCTTATCTGGGTCACGGTCGATTCCTTCGACGTGACTCTCACCTAAGTCGCGATGGGCACGCCCTCCCCCGGGATCAGGGGTTTGGAGCACCGAGGTTTAATCTGTAGCGTCCCTGATATTTGATGTGCAAACTGTTTTTGTAGGTGACAAAGTGTCTCGAGTTCATTTCACTCCACGTTGGTGTTTCTCCCGCTGCTCCCTGTGCCGAGAACAGCCCCGACCAGCGGCTCGATTTCGTGCCGCTGAACCTGAGATAAACGAAATGTTTCATTCATGAGGTGACTTTTCCACGACAGCGTCGCCGCTGGATGTAAACAAGCTGACATTTTCTCACCTGTGAATCATTCCCGCTCTCACTTTTGAAGACAAATGTCATCAGGAGCTGCTGGAAGCAGACGATGTGCAGAGCTCTGCGTCTGACAGCGACGATTTGGTTTCATGTTTTTAAGTGAATTATCAATCCTCCACTCCGCTTCCACTCAACTGCTGCCAGCCTGTGTTCATACAGTCACGCATAATAGAGCTTCAGCCTGTCCAGCACTTTTATTGGCAGATATTCGCAGTGAGCCCTGAAATGAAAACTAATTCTGAAATGCTGAAAACAAGTGGCCAAACTGTCCCGAACAACACATGATAAATAATTTACACCAGTGATGATAAATAAAGTTTGAGCGCACACAAGCTGGAGGAAAGCTTCTTAAATCTGCTGAACATTTCTAATTACTAACATAACGCCGCACACAGCACGGTCAACCTGTTGCATCAACACTCTGAAAGGACCTGATATAATGTTGGTATTAAGCATTGTGTCTGTGTGGGAGCCTCACTCAGAAACTTTGGTCCTCCAAGTATAATTTGAACAATTTCAGTGAAGAACTTCCTGCAGGTGAGTCAGCTGATCTACGCTGTTCAGAGTAACCTCACAGAGCTGCTAACTACAGAGGGGATTTCCGGCTCTTCAGGTTGTTTTGTTGCTTTAATTTATTTATTATTAACAACAATATGAAGCTTATAACAGAAACTCTGTCGCTCGCTCTCTGTCTCTGTCTTTCACTCACACAGACACACACACACCATCAACTTTGCTACATCGCTAATGAAGAACATGATCAGGCAGCTGATTTCATATGAACTATTTTCATGGTTGTTGTGGTCGTGATAATTTTGTGAGGCCATATCAAAAAGGCTCGGATGAGCCATAGTTCTACAAGTTGTGCCTCCATCGCTTGTGTCCAGATCACACGCCGCCGTGCTGCTCCGTCTTTTCACTGACACTTGTGTTTGCGCGTGAGAAGCTGCGGAGACAGCCTCGCTACCAAGCGATTGATGATCGGGAGCTGGTCGTGAGGTGTCAATCACGTCTCGTTACCCCACGTATACTACACGATGCACGACGCACGATGAAGGCCAAAATCGGGCCGATCGCCAAAACGGTCGCACGACTCAAAAATCGGCTCAAAATGGGCCAAAAATCGCACAGTGTGAGCCCAGCACAACAGCTCCAGACCCGGAGTAACCTGTTTCGCCTGGTTCCATCCCTGAAGTCCTGGAAGTTAAGCAGTCATTTTACAGCATCCTGCAGTGCACACAGAGAGCATTACACATCCAAAGCCCGGTGTCCTGCAGGTTTTAGATCTCACCCTGGGTCAACACACCTGAATAAAATGATTAGCTAATTACCAGGCCTCTGGAGAACTTCAAGACATGTTGAGGTCATTTAGCCATTTAAATCAGCTGTGTAGGATCAAGGACACATCTAAAAGCTGCAGGACACCGGCCCTCGAGGCCTGGAGTTCGACACATGTGCACTAACTGCACTGCACAGCACAGAAAACCTGGTTAGTGTTAGTTTGGCTTCCCAGGCTAAACGACCAGTCTCTATAAATGACACACGCAGGCTGGCTGGTCGCTACAAACAAACGGAGAGCCGAGCCCTGAGATGACGGCTCCGCCGGAGCACCTGCACAGCTGGAGCTGAGGGCAGACTCAGCTTCACTTGCTGCAGCCCGGCCCACGGCAGCGGCACCGCCCGGGCATCGGCTCCATTTGTGCCGTTTCTCTGGCAGCAGCGGCCTCGGTCATCAGGCTGTGATCCGCCTCCATCACGTTCATTTGCTGTAAAAATTAAACAGCAAATTGGTTTTGTGTCTTGTTCACTGCTGTGATGGCGTAACCTTCACGCTGGACACTTTCAATGACTAACAGGTCGAAGTGCGTCTTTATTGTCCTCATGCTTACGGACATGGAAAACACTCATATACACGCCGACAGCTAGTTTAAAGCCTGAGCTTTAGCATTTCAGCTGATGCTGGTAGTTGAGCAGGAAGGACGATGGAGTGCCGAGCTGTCAGCCAACTTTATTTATCAGTGTGCGTGCACAGACTGCATGGGAGCAGCAAGCAGACACACACACCTGCTAATTAGTCCCCAGTAACATCCAATTAAAATCCTAGAATTGAGACCTGAGACCTGGGCAACGTAGCAGCCACACAAACTCAGTGAACACAGCAGGAAACTGTTGTTTTCCCAGACTGTCAGTGGAGGAGAAGCTCACCAAATCAAGTCTGCAAAGATGAGCCGCAGACTTTGCACTTGTTCTGAAACATGAGATACATGATGCACTGAGTCAAGACTCAGGAGGGAGGAGTTATTCCCAAAGCTTCCTAACAAGACTTTGTTTTTTATTAAAGCAAATAAAATGCGTCCTGAAACCCTGCAGGACTCCTTTAGTTAGTTAGCGTCCTTCTGCACAGATAAACTTCAGTTTACACGATTGTTTTGGAACCTTTGGATTAAACACACATAAGGTGAATAAGGCAGCACAATGCTGTTTCCTGTTGGTGGCTTATTTCAGTTTTCTTAGGACAAAACCCTGATTTTGATTTTCTAACCATTAAAGTTCTTTCATTTATTTAGATTCTAAATGTTCTTCAATCAGCTGAAGACCGAGTTTATTAGAAATGGATGAATGATCCAAGGTCACTTCAACATCTGGAATCACTGCAGCATCACACCTGCTCTTTAAAACATTCAAGTTTCATGTAAAACTACAACAGCTTATTACCGCATGTGACTGCACATTGAGCACTAACTTGACCTTGAAGGACAATTTATAAATTACACCAAGTTTAAGGAGTCGCACGAGTCTTTAAAACATGTTGAGGTTGCTGAAATTCTGTCCCAGTTCAAATCATTTCTAAGTAAAATATCTATAATGGATTTAAGATCATGCTTAGAGGCCAAAGCAGGTCTGAAACAGCTGACCCTATTTGTTACTTTGATGGCTAAAACCTCAAATATCGTTCCTTAGTATTAAGCAGAGCTAACAAGGTTTGGCATCTATGACAACCCCACCTTGATCACCCATCAGCCCTACCAGAGGTCTAAAACCATCCTCCCCCGTACAGATGTTGTGAAGGGAGACATGATCCACAGACCAATCAGTTTGTGTATCAGGCTGTAAACATGTTTACTCTGCTGGAAAGTTTTAACATGGGAGTCTATGGAGACCGACTCACTGCTGGAGCCTCTAGTGGGCATTTGAGGAACTGCAGGTGTCCCTACATCAGTGGTGGCTGCATTTTCAGCCTCAGAGGTGCTTGACTGAAATAATTCTCTTTATCACATTCGACTATTTTTCATAAATAGAAAAGGACTTCAAAAAGAGCATGAATGATGAAACAATACAAACAACTGAAGATCAAAACACAATCAGAGGAGCTGCAAAACATCCATGCACACACACACACACGCACACACATGCACACACACACACACACGCACACACACACACACACACACACACACGCACACACACGCACACACACGCACACACACACACACACGTCACAGTGGGTAGCACTGACTCCTTGGCAACTGCTGCTGTCTGATGAGGGCTTTCAAAGTTCAAGGCTACTGAGGGACGTGCCTTTATTCGGACTGCATGGAGGAAGGAAGGAAAGAAGGAATCTAGGAAGTAAAAAAGGATGGAGGAAGAGGGTGTTGGCCAGCGAACACCATCTGCCTGCGCTGTGATGGACCACTGAGCTGTCCACAGATATTAGACACCTGCTGTCAAACACAAACAGGTGGAGAGGAGGATCGAAGGAGAGGTTTGTTTTACACAACATACAGACCAAAGGCACCGCGCACACACACACACACACACACACGCACACACACGCACACACACGCACACACACGGCTGATTAACCTGTCCGTGTTCGGATCATCATCGCCGTTCTGGACCAAAGACAATCAGAGGCTGTAATCGGTGGTTAAGCTGCCGTCTCTCCGTCACTTTTTACGAGTTTCCACTACAACAAAAACACGTGAATCATCAGTGACGTCCACATCAATTCTGACACGAGGCCAGCAGTCACACTCTCCCGCTTTCTTTATTTCCCTTCACCTCATTGGCTGCTTTATTGGCACCAGATGAGGGCTTCATAAATTAGCAGAGTGGCGAGGAGACTAAATCAATGGTTATAAACCATCAGGCGCTGAAGGGACGGCTGGAGTTGAAGTAGTTTTCCTTTAACGTTGACCTCCACGTTCTCCAGGCGTCTGCTGGATAATGAAGCTTTCTATCAAGAGCATCATGAAAGGAATCAAACGTCTAACCTGCTTCAGCTCTCTCAGAAAACGAATGGATGGCTTCTCTGCAGCTCGGTACCGTCAACGTGGAATTTCCCCTTTCAAATGCACAATGGAGCTCCATGCAGGTAGGAGCTCCAATGATTTTATAGTCTATTAATTACATCGTTTTGCTGTCATAACTGGGATAATGATGGCACTGTGGGAGCGGGGCTCACCATATCACGTCTCAGCTGAGCAGGAGTGGTCCAACTCTGGAAGTACTGAAAGACATGAACACCAACCTACGTGCTGCAGCTGATGCTCACCTGTGACTCCCTGATATGCTGATGAATCCAAACAATAAAGCTTTTTTAAGGGTTATAATGGCGACAAATGCACTGAAATGATTCTGCATGTCTGCAGAGTTTAACACAAGACAAATCTGTTAGAGCAAAAACTGAAAGGAACATTTTATCTTCAGTGGTTCTTAAAGAACTGAAGACGATGGAAATTCACCTACATTATCCCACTGATCTCTAAACATGAAGCCCAAACCGAGCGCTCGGCACACTTCGTTTTGTTTCGTGTTTGACAGATTTTAGCTGCTGTCGTCACGGTGATATAGTGGCCAAACTAGACCTGCGAGACGGCCACCAATCTGAAGATCAGAAGTTCTGTCATCACTCTGAATGCACAGATACGGAGCCACAGACAGGAAGAGATACTGCAGAGTGTTTCTGCTACATCAACTTTGAAGTGCGTCAGTGTCACCGCAGGAAGCTCTACAGCACAGGCAAACGACATCTGCAACAACACTTTGCTTTTATTTGCTTCTGTGAAAAGTAACCGTTGAAACACGATGTGAGATTTAAAGAAACAACAACAAAACGACAGAGTCGTCATTTTGCCACCGTGATGTTCAGGCTGCTCCGAGCTGGCTGTTTGATGCTCGCGCTGTGACGCCTCGCGTGGCCCAAACCGAGGCTCTGTGAGGGACGCATAAATTCAAGCATTTCAATAAACCGCACATGTCTGGCCTGTTTCACAGTCTGAAACCTACAAATACGCGATCGCAGCCGCTCACTTTCTGTCATCATACGCAGGAACTTCACAGTTTCACCTCAGTCTTTGTGCCAAACCAATGTGCACAGGTGCCGTTACAGAGACGAGACACTTATGAATCTTCTGATCTGACTGCAGGATTTAAAAAAACAAACGTGCATATTTTCCCAAATGTCTGAACATTGCTTTCCATTCTTTCCTTATCTGCAGTCACGCTCCAGGAGAGACTCAGACACTCGGGCAGCAGCTGCTTTATCGGCTCATCAGCACCACGTGTGCAGAAAAATAACGACTCGATTATGCTGCGACCGCAGTTTGTGCGAGTCCACGCCGCATTAATGTAATAATCAACGACTGCTTCGCTCCAAAACACAACCACCAGAAGCAGATCGCTGCCAGGATAACCGCCCAGAGACTCCAACGCGAGCACGCAGCCCACACCCGGCGCTCTCATCCCCGCTGTCAGAGTGTGACAGGCCGTGACTCAGCAGCACCGACGGTGATCGCACACTTCAGCCACACAAACACGACAGAGCCAACAAAAAGGAGCACGGGCGAACAGCTGCAGCATCGTTGCCCTCTTTCATTCATCTTTGCAGTTCTATGGAGACAGCGTGTAACCACCACAACATCAGACATCATAGACTTACTTACACTTATGTAGTGCTTTCCTACTCAAAGCGCTTTAGACTACGAGTCTCATTCATTCAGTCGTCTAAGCAGCTCATCTAACATTCACATACTGTGATGCATTGTGGGCAGCTCAGTTATCCAATGATACTTGGACACGTTCTGATTGGTAGAGAACCTACTACATGCAGCAAAGCACTGAGACCTGCTGAAGCTCCTGGTGCTCACAGTCTGTGCTGATGATGATGGCTCGGAGCTCCGCGGTCGTTGACCGTTACACACCAAGTCATGGTCATGACTGAGCTGCTGCGGTCCTGAAACAGCTTCGTTGTACAGTGAGCTCTTCAGAACAACTCACTCCTCCACAGACGTTCGTAAAGTCAGAATTAAGAGGTGTGGCCTGATGCTTTTCTCTGAGTAAAACCAGAGCTCCGCCTTCTTTAACGGTCTGTTCGTGCAGTGACCTCACAGCAGCCATATTATTGGTCACATGATGTCGTTAAAAATGCTCCAAAAGGCTCCAACAGCACAAACACGATGCTGAGGTCCAGCTCAGGTGAAGCTAGCAGCTACAGCTGCCTGTGTCACATCCACCCGCATGTCAACAAGAGCAGCTGACGACCCCCCAGCAACCTTTGGTCACTAGGGAAAGGTGCGTCTCCCACGACAGGTAATCAGAGATCACATCAGGACATTTTCAAATCAAAAGTCTCAGACGTGAAGCATCATTTCATAAACACCCTCTCATTGGCTCACATTGATTCATTTCAGGTGCAGATGAAATATACATCACACTGCTGCTCTGTTCACTCGCTATCAAAAAAAAAGAGAATGATTTATTATCAGCTGAGTTCTGTCACATGCAGGCTGATACAACGCCAGCCAATCAGAAATCAGTTTGACACCGAAGACAGCCAGCCAGCAACCTTCCATCCATCACTGGGAGGAGGGAGTGTCTGCCACACACACACACACACACACACACACACACACACACACACACACACACACACACACACACACAGACACAGACACGCACACACACAGACACACACACACACACACAGACACACACACGCACACACACACACACACACACAGACAGTGTTGGGTAAGTTACTTTAAAATAGTAACTTAGTTACATTACTAGTTACTTCTCTCAAAAGTAACTCAGTTACTTCAAGTTACTCATTACTTTCAAAGTAACTAGTTACTAGGGAAAGTAACTTTGGTTTTACTCAGAATTCTCTTGTTAATGTGTTGCTCCCATAACTTTGCAGTCTTCTAGCTTGCTTACTTGCCACAGTGCACTGTGCCACCTACCAATAGAAAGGAAACGATAATGTGCATATTTCCACGAGAGAAACCCCACGCCTGGACCGTCATTGACTGCTGCCATGATTCTAGCCTACGTCACAGCGTCATGTGCGCCTTTTACATCCAACACAAAAACTGCAGTCGTGGTGCTTTCGATTGTACTCAGAACTCGGAAATTCTGCCTTCTGAATAGGAAGATGTAGGTAACACCAGACTGCAGATGAGCTGCATACAGGGCTGGACTGGGACAGAAAATTGTCCCGGGCATTTTGACTAGAGACCAGCCCACCATTATAGGAAAAATCATAAAGCCTTTGAATGAAAACAAACGCTGTTGTGACAGTGATGTTCACTGTTCTGATGGTACATATGCATCAATCTATCAATCGTTTGTTGTAAGACTCAGATAATTATTTTTTAAAAGCGAGACATTTGAAATGAGAATAAGAAAGAAAAGTATTTCTTTGTGCCCCCCTCTCCCTGTTAATGCCCTACATGCCCCCCTGGCAACACTTTGATAGACCCGCCCCTGCACAGTTACCAGCTGTCAGCTACATAAAAAAGGATCCTGGTGTTATTTGTCTCTCAGAAACAGTTCATAACTTCAACTCATCTATGTCACCTAAAAGGTAAACCTGTTTCTCCATCACCTGTTCAGCTCTGATGATCCAGTAAGGACATCTCCTGGTTTCATCTTCATGTTTCCCTCTCACCACATATCCAAACTGACATCATGACCAGCAGCTTTACAGCTGTGGCTCCAGCAAACATCAGCTGATACTAGAAATTAATATTAAATAAATTCTAACAACAGCTGATCAAGCTTAAACGTGCTGCTGTTGTTTAGCGCGACATCTGCTAGTTTCCTCTTTCTGGCGCAAAGTGGGCGATAAATAAACAAGAGAGAAAAGCCGATCAGCTGATCATTGATCAGTTTTCATGATTGAAGTAGAAACAGGAGAGAGAGGGGGAGAATGAGAGAAGAAGCAGCTGTGCAGCAAAGACACAGAATAAATCCAGCTTTGTGTCTTTTTCATTGTAGCTGAATTACGGGACAAACTGTTCCTTTTCACCTCAATAAGAAACGTGTAATATTTTCTCTGAATACCAGACGGGACGGTTGGCAACTCTAATAACTTATGAACAAAATAAAGTTCAACATCAGTAACTTCATAGCACCACCCAGCTGTATAGAAACTCCGTCATGCTAGCTAGCACGCAGTACGGAAAAAGTCAGAATAACGAAAATAAACTTCACCTAAACTTGGTTCATATCTGACCCAGAGAGACTGCAGGTCATAACTTCTTACCTGAAGTTCAGTTCACACTTGGACCGGCGGCCACCTCGGGTCTCTTTTCCTTCTGCGTCCCCTTTCCTTCATCCACCTGCTGGCCTCCACCACTTGCTAATGTTACTGAATCTGTGGAAGCTACGCGATAGCCACCACACGAAGTAACGAGTAACGACCCTATCTAAATCCCAGTAACGACTAGCGCGTTCCTGATTTTGGCATAATAACTAGTTACCGTGCTCGTTACCACAATAATAACGTAGTTACTGTAACACGTTACTTAATAACGCGTTAGTCCCAACACTGCACACACGCACACACACGATGACCTGCTTTAAAGTGATGCTCTCTGAGGAATGAAATGAGTAAACTCACAACACACGAGGACTTTTTTGTCCTCTGTGTCCGTCTCAAAGGACGAGGGTGATTCTGCTCTCTCCTTCCTGTCAGCTGTTCTATGAGAAGACCCAAACCAGCAGCTCATGCCTGCTTCTTTCACTCAAGCATCCTTTTGGATTTTACAATCAAATACATTTAAATGTTAGCACACATCAAAGTCTGACTGATGCAGAAAAACACCAGTCAGGATGTAAAACTGATGAAACAGACAAAACCACCTCCATCCATCCATCCATCCATCCATCCATCCGGGTCCCACTCGCGGGGGCACCAGCCCAAGCAGAGAACCCAGTCCTCCCTCTCACCAGCCACCTCCTCCTGCTTATCTGATGGAGGACTGAAACATTCCCAGACCAGCTGAGAGACTCCATTGAATCCTGGGTCTGCCCCAGGGCCTCCTCCCAGGAGGGCATGCCCAGAATAGCTCACCCAGGAGGCATCCTAGTCAGATGCCCAAACTACCCCAGCTGGAGAGGCTGCTATGAGCCCTCCCAAATGACTGAACTCCTCACCATGTGCCTAAGGAGAGGCCAGCCATCCACAGCAGAGGATGTAGCTCCACTTCGGCTTCTGTTCACCACGATGGACCGGTGCAGCGTCTGCATCATTGCAGCCATGGCGCGAATCTGTCAATTTCCTCACTTGTGAACAAGACCCTGAGGTACTGGGCACTCCACCCATTACTGGCTGAAGGCCATAGATTCAGACATGGAGGCACTGCTTCTCATGCTGAAGGACACCACCTGACCAACAGAACCACATCATCTGCAAAGATGAGATCCTTCTACCTTGACTACGCCTAGAAATTCTGGAAATCCTCTCCATAAAATTTATGAACAGAATCTGTGACAAAGGGCAGCTTTAGTTTCTGTCCTGGAGAAACTAAAGCGAAAGCTTCCTGTCATATGTGTTCAGCTGTGTTAGTCAACCTGAGGACATCTTCTGCTGGAACCAAACAACCTTCTGTAATGGGAAGCAAATGAGAGGAAGCAGGAACAGCTGGTGCGTTGACGAGCTAGTACATGAAAGGTGTGATGAACAAAAAGTGCCTTCATGTGACAGAACAATCAGGAGACGAGCTGACGACACGCCAGGTGACCTTTTTCTGCAGATATGAATTCAGCTGAACTTTGAAACTTTGCCTCGCCGCTCGGCTCGCCTTGGACACGACATGTTTAAAAGTTCTGACGGCGAGGACAGAAATACATAAGCGACACCGCACGCCTTACACGCTCAGCCTTAATGAGCCAAAGGGAGAAGAGAAGCCCGAGCGCATCAGTCCTGTTTCATCTTCAAAGAAGAATAAAATCCACTGCTGAATTTATACAAACGCCTGCGTTTAGTGACAGCTGACAGGATGGTTTCAGTTGACTTGGAGTTCATGCAGATGAAGCTAAACTTGTTTCTTTATTTACGTGGATGTCGGTAAAGGCAGGCAGAAAGTCTGCAGATACTCAGGCAGCAATGAGCTGTTTCCACTGATCCGAGATCAGCTGCAGTCTGATGTTTACGGCTCTTTCCAAACCTTTGTGACTTTTTAAAAATGCATCTCACAAAGATGGAAATGTGTGTCGGAGCTGCTGGGCTCCTTTAACCACTAAGGCCGGCGCACCTGTGATACAGCCACCTGTTTAAATGTTCTCAGCCCATTATGTGGCTGTTATCAGGTGTTATCACGCCACACAAATGATTAGCAGGCAGCTTCCTCCTCCGACTAGCAGGCTGAGCGGGCTGATGTCACCTCATTTACTGGAGATGGAGACGTGCAGGAGCTGCGGTGGACTGGCCGCCGGGACCAAGGCGCAGCACTCCCTACCTGCTCCTGCACCTTAGACAGAGAGGTGGAGGAGAGTGCATTAAGAAGAGAAGAGGCTGAATGCTGGTTACGGAGCACCGAGGACATTTGTGTTGTTGTTGCTTGTGTCCAGTTGATCTGAATGACTGTGTTATGTGTTGGTATCCTGTGGTGGGAGACTCAAAGTTCAAAGCTCAGGTCCAGATTTTTATTCTCGTCCCTTTTTGTGACGTGGACTCCTCGTATGGAGGAAATCTGGGGTTAAGTGTCCTTAATGCTCTGAGCTCGGTCCTCCCCTGGAGCTACAAACACTCCCATTACTTTATCAGCTGTTTTTAAACTTGTGTAAAAGTTTGACACAGCGTTCGGGTCGACTGAGGCACAAACCGCATGATGTGAAGATGTTTGTCTGGTTGAATAAATCATCTTTATGGCGTTAACCACATTCAGAAAGCTTGTTTTTATAAGCCGGAGCTCAGCTGTAGCTGTTGTGTTATCAGACTGGGTGACGCTCACCTTTTGGCCCAGTGGTAGGTGCGTTTTTACGCGCATTAATCATGATTGTTACTGATAAAAAGCCATTTAATGCTCTAATCAAGGCAGCTAATGCAGCTGCATGCAGGTGAAAGATGAGGAATAATTTCTCTCACTTTCTGTGATGATTTCTGTAAACGACACACTGTTGTGTCACAGTCTGGCAGAGGCCGACTGTGTGTATTATGAAAAGGACCCAAAACGCAGGCACCATGAAACAAAACTTAACTGTTAACAGAAAGCGAGCCGCTTATTAAGGCTGGTGAAAACATTACAAAACAAAAGACAGAGGAGAAGCTAAAGAAAAACCTAAACTGGGAGAGCAAAGATAACATAGAAACCCACAACACAAACCCTAACATGGACACAAAAATACCTCGAACCTGGAAACAGGACACAAAGGACAACAGACGAGCTGACAATGACACACTGAAAACAGAGGACTTAAATACACAGGAGGTGATTAGGGGAAGTGGGAACACATGGAGGAACAGCTGACTGACATGAGCCTAATGACAGGAAGTGAAAGTAAATCCAATGAACAAAGAACACACGACTCCTTCAAAATAAAACAGGAAACGTGAGACAGACATGACAATACAAACTTGATAACATAAAACGCAGCATGAAACACAAAGGGTGAGGGAAACTTAAATACAGGGGAAGAAAACACAAGGAGTCTAATAACCAAACGAACTTCGCTAATCTAATGAACTTAAACATAAACAACATCCAAACAAACTGAAACTTAAAACGCTGGGTCAACAGACCAGGAACACGACATTTTGTAAGCATACAGATGGAGTATAGTTGCACTGCACAGAAAACACAACACACACACACGAAGAAGAAGCTGCTTCGTGCACAAAAACTAGCTGCACGGCAGAAGCAAGGGAGGAAGAGGAGGAGAGAGAGGAGTGAAGCTCTCATCTCACAACTGGAGGGCGAGAGACACTGACAGACAGAGAGAGCGAGGGAGAGAGACACTCTGTCAGTTTGGCCTTGAGCACTGATTACAGACCCTCTCTCCCTCTCTCCGTCAAGGCCAGTCAACCAGAAGCTGAGTGCACCCACAATCCTTTGCAGTAAAAACACAGAGAGCTCTGTCGGCTCCACTTGTGCTGATAGTGAGCCCTTCTACAAATGCACCGCTGCTTTCACTTAATTAAGTCGCTCGTCTCGTTTATTTGAGGAGGAAACAGAAAGAAAACAAGCAGGCGGTGAGAGGACGAGGATGTGAGGTTCGAGGTTTGGTGAACACCTCCCCACACGGAAATCTCTGAAGGATTATTCTCGATTATTACAACTTTGGTCTCATTGTGACCCAGAACTTCCTGTGAGCGTCTCGGGATCCTGCAGGAGGCGGAAAACCTTGCCTGGAAAAGCACATCTGGACTCGCTGCTTAGCCTGCTGCCACCATCTTCAGGTTAACAGAGGAGGATGGATGGATCGTGCTCACAGTGTCCATGCCACCACCCGCCTGCACGGTGGCGTGAGGACAATACCCAATCAGCCTTTCAGGGCTGAGAGGTAAAAAAAAAAAGAAAGGAGGATACCTAATAATATATAATAACATAATCAAAGGACTAAACCAAGAGACTGAAACTCATCAGCATGATCAAAACTGTTTGAAATGAACCTCGTGTGAACTCGAAACCCCATCACGGCAACAATCAAACCTTGAACAGGCTGAACTCTGTGTTTCACCTTGGTGCCGTCTGGAGATCAGTTCACGATCAGCTCCAGACTCCAGAGCACCATCACGAGGTTTCTCGTCAGTATGTGGAACCCTGTGTGAGTCATCTAACATCAGGGTTTCAGGTGAGATCCCTTTAAAAGCAAACGTGATGCCACAGCGACGTTTGGCTCCACAGCACGGAGCACAAATCAGTCTGAGAAAACTTTCCAGGGTGGACAGAGGAGAGAGGCAGAGCGGGTGGACGGTGTAACCACACTGCTGTGACAGCTGACATATGCACCCACAGGGTGCTACACCATGACATACTACCCCCCGTCCCACAGCTATCAGTCACAGCATTGTTATTCCCTCACCTCCTCCATCTCTCCTAAGCGGTTACCCTCCACCTCCTATCATCTATCTGCTGCTCCATGTCTAACAAAACCTGTGCTGCTGCTCATCAGCTGAAACTCCACTGCACCATAAATGTCTTTCACATGCAAAATGAGGGAAGAAACACCAAATATCATAAGTCTTTGTTTAAACACGACATCTGTGGCTGTGAAAAGCTTGCAGTCAGACAGACTCAACGTCCACGAGCAAAGCAAAGAGATGCTGAGGGCCAAAATAAGACAATTATTCCAAAACGAGCTAAATTTGGATTTTTCCCTCAAATATGTTGATTTAATAATTGCTGGAAGCCAAAATGGAAACTGAAGTTAATGTTCGAACAGCTGATGTTATAAACCTGCAGGGAGCTCGGTGTTCAGGATGTTCGTGTCTGCAGGTTTTCATGACTTTTTTTGCATATTTCTCACAAGTAAGAACATTGTTTGGTTTCAGTTTGGACTCATCAACAGAAGGATGACCCCCCCATGCTGAACAGGGGGGAGTTCTGGTTGAAGATGTGTAACCTCCCGGTCTGCTCGAAAACAATTGTTTAAGTGATCTTTTATTAATTACAATAAAATAAAACAACTCTGGGAGAAGCTAAACCACAGGAAAAACATCCTGATGCTGTGACTTCTTGGTCTGAAGAGTGAGAGCGAGAAGTCCACCTGGCTTTGGAAGAGACGGCTGGCCTTCACCACCGTGTTCATTTGAAATGGACAGCGAGCATCTTCTGCACAAACTTCCTTCTAGTCAACATTAGTTATTCCAGTGTTACTCAGAATGTTTGCTGGACACACGTATTTGTGCTCATCTCACTGTGCAAAGTGCTAAAGTCAAGATTTCTGATGGAAGATAGTGGAGCGATAACAGCTTCAGACTAAAGCCACAGCACGCCGATGTGCACGTGCACAAATGTGCATGCGTACTAACACAAGTCTGGCAGACGTCATAAAGCAGAGGGCCGTCTGAAGCCTAATAATCAGTCTGCCGGCACCTGAAAAAGGCTGTAATAAGCTGAAATGATAGCGTGCAGGACAAACACACACCTGTAATGTATCATCAGACAGGTGACACACGGGGCTGTGCAGCGAGGCAAACCGCTTCCACCAGCAGAGTGTTTTTAAGGATGTGGCTGTCAGGTTTCATTTATGCTGTTACACTGCTGCAAACACCAAAAACAACAACATCTCCGTTCACCTCACAAACGTTATTATTTCACGTCACTGCCTTTGGCTCCCTGGCTCCACTCCCATCACTTTAAAATTCACACACCATGCAGGTCATTAACAGCACCAACCTCACCAACAAGTCTGAATGTCTTGGATGATCACCACTTCCTCCTTAGCCGAGAAGGCAAAAGTGAGCAACATTACCTCCAAAGCAGGGGGGCAGGTATTTACCTGCTTAATACAGGTGTTAATACAGGCGGGGCGTCACAACGTCCATCTTAAAAGGCAGTTTGATTTAAAAATGGTCAACGCTACAACGTTACCAGCTACCTGCCATGTCGGTGCCACATCTGAGGTCACCACCCACCTGCCTCTAAAACCCCTAATCATACAATACCCCCCCCCCCCCCCCCACACACACACACACACACCACATAGCGGTTATGAGGGGGAAATGATCTCTTTAAACCGAACAGTGCTTCACACTTGGCTGGCAGTGATTTTTCCTTCACTCTAGTATTTGTTTTACAGAGCAGCACAGGAAGCAGGATATTTGTGGTGAAAACACTTTTAATTCACAGTAACAATAACAACGAGCTCCGGCTGCCCTAATTATTCAACTCGTGTATCGGCTGATTTGTAATCCGCAGCAGGGATATTGGATAATTAGCAAGAGCTGAAAACACAACAGGAAGTTTGTAGTGGAACTACAGAAGTACACCGCTCTATACAGTTACTGTAGCATCACCAATTAAAGCCTGTTAGAGAGACAGTGGGAATACTCCACACTCTCTCTCTCCTCAGTGTAAAGGCTCGTTCAGTCTGAGCCAGAGGAGCTGCTGTCAGAGCAAATTAGAGCAGGAAAAACACCGGAGAGAAGTCCTCCTCCTTATCTTCCTCCAGCTTCTCCTCACTCCCTCCCTCCAGCTCCCCAGTGTATCCCCTTACTCATTCACCCAGAGACTGAGAAACACACACGTATGCACACACACAAGCACACGAAAGCACACACACATATATAAATATATATGTTCACACACACAGTCGTGTTTTCATATCTTAGTGGGGACATCTAATTGACATAATGCTTTCCCGTTTACCCTGACCCTAACCATAGCCCAACTGTAGCCCTGACACTAAAACCACATTTATAGCCTCAAAAATCTCTTCAAACTCGTGGGGACCAGGATTTTGTCCCCATAAGAGCTGTTGGTCCCCACAAGTATGGGAAACTTTCAATTATTGGTCCCCACAAAGATGTAAACACGGTGCACACACACACACACACACACACACACACACACCCACAGGCATGATTGACACAGACCCAAATTGAGATTTGAATATGCATGAGCATATGCAGCCCTGCATGCGCACACGCGTGCACACACACACACACAGAAACGTATAAAAGCGTGCGTTCGGGATTGATTGCCGGCTGCTGTGTGAGTCGTAGATCTGTCAAACTAACGAGACGCCTTCACCTTTGCTGCGTGTTTGCACCATTAGAGCTGTAAATTACACACAGCACACCTGATCCATCAGCACAGGAGGTCTGCTCTCTGACAATTACTCATGTTGTAGGGACATAAATCTATGGATTTGACCCAGCTTCGTGTTGGAGATGAAGAGCTGACAACAGGTCCCAATAACACAGCTCATGAAATTATGAAGGCCGATTAATTGGAGGCACAAAGACCTGCTGAAATTCACCTGTGTGCAATATTAACCTCAGTGTCAGTTTAACTTATCTCTGATTGTATCAGGTCAGGTTTGGACTTCCTGTGCCATCTACCAGACACATTTACATCAATGCTAAAATGTGAAATTATTTTCAGATGATGGCTGATAGAAGTCTCCTCAAATGGGAAATGGACTGATTCCTACACCAACCAGACATAACATTAACCTTCGAGGCGTGGCCTCCGCTCGACCCCTGAAGGCGCGCTGTGGTATCTGCACCAACGTGTCAGCAGCAGGTCCTGTCAGTCCTGTAAGCTGTGAGGTGGGCCTCCGTGGATCAGACTGTGTGTCCAGCACATCCCACAGATGCTCCACTGGACCGAGATCCGGGGAATCTGGAGGCCAAGGCAACACCTCAAAGTGGTTGTTGTGCTCCTCAAACTGCTCCTGAACCGTTTCTGTGCATTAGTGCATCGTCCTGCTGAAAGAGACCACAGCCATCGGGGAGCGCCATTTCCATGAAAGGGTGCACACGGTCTGCAACAGTGCTGTTGTTGGTGGGACGTGTCAGAGTCACATGTAGATGGTTTCCCAGCAGAAGATCCCCCAAACTGTCACACTGCCTCTGCCAGCTCGCCTTCTTCCCATAATGCCATCCTATGCTATTTTGCCCACTGCTGTGATGTTCCAGCAGTAACAGCGTGAAAGACTCTCATTGGAAACCCTCCCGTCCCTCCCCATCGGTCCCCTGTATTATCAGACTCACTACCAGCATCACTTTATGGCTGCTGAGATAACAGAGAGCCGCGGTTCATTAGCAGCTCTGAAGCAGAGGCTCCATTATCAGGCGGGGAGCGGTCCCAGGAGAAAACATCACCCTGTGATACTTTTCAGCAGGATCAGGATTAGGCTGCACAACCATGGAGTCACACCATCCACCAAACGAGGCGGCTCGGCTGTGGACCAAATCCACAGTTAGGGATTTTATTGAGAGACAAACACATAAACTCTTTCTGCATCACACGCATTTCTCACTGAGGGAGGAGGACCTACGGGGCATCACTTCCTCCAGGAGGATGAGGTCCACACCTCCACCTGACCACCACACATCAAGGAGATCAGCGTTAGGTGTTTGAGTGTAACTGACGGCACCTCTGCAGGACTGGCTCAAAGAAGGAAGCCAGCAGAGGGGTTCTTTGACAGGATGCAACATGATTATTTTCTTTATTAATATTTCAGAAAGTTATGAAATTACAGTAAGATATAATTTATGTGTCTCAAATGTAGACAAGACATTAAAAACAACCTAGAAAATAAGATACCAGCTTCATAAAGTAGTGGAACAAAATATAATGTGATTCAACAAAAGAGCCCCACGCGGGAAAAATGTCCCAAAAGAAAAGAGATTTCTTTCTTTTAAGGTGTCCAATGAGTAAAACTGTAGATCAAATCTCATGAATGTTTTTCAGATGAGCGCTTTTCTCCTCTACCTGAGCCCCCACGGCGCACACGCGCACTTCTGTCTCAGTGATGGACGCGCAGACAGCAGCTTGGGTTAGTATCTTGCCAAGGATACTTTGTCATGCACACTGGAGCTGCCAGGAATTGAACCACCAACCTTCGGACCTGCTCGACCTCCTGAATCACTGGATATAAGAAAAACCCCCAAAACTGGAAGATAAGAGAAGAAATGCCCACGAAGTCAAATAAATATCACGACTATAGTGAGAGCGCAGATGTCAGGTGTCCACGCCGCACAGGTGACACAAACCCACTGACATGGCTGAACGTGCTCTCCGAACACTTTTCTGTAAATGGTTCGTCGGTTTATTGAAATCGTGTTTTTACGAGGAAACACAGAAACAGACAAAAACACGGAGCGTGAAATGAACGCGACGCTGTGACCTAACAAAGGAGACCGGGCTGGCGGAACCGGACGGGACATCGCCGTCACCGCAAACTCTGCCACACATGCGCGCGCGCACATCTGCAGTCTCCGTTACCTGGCTGACAGCTGCGGCTGTCCGGGCGGGGTCCCTCCCGGTGCTCGGACGGCTCCCGGTGCTCTCTCAGCCTCCTCCCTGCAGCCGGTAAATCCAGCGGATCCACGCGCGGGCGGTTCGGTTTGTGTGCGGATCAGCGTCCGTGTGCGCGCGCCTGTGTGCGCCGTTCCTCCCGGCCGAGCTGAGCCGAGCTGAGCTGAGCCGTGCAGGAGGAGAGAGGAGCCCGACAGGGCATACACACATACACGCTCTCTGTCTCGCACACACTAAACACGCCCAGCCAGCCACGCTCCAGCAGGACCCGCCTCCTACCGTAACACCCCCAAAAAGGCTCAGGCAAAAAAGCCACGCTGATTTCCAGCATCAGACACAACAGAACAGCTCAGAGGAAAGTCTTGATTTTATGTTTCATCCACACAAAATATTTGATCTGCTGTGAAGATGTAGAAATGTATTAAGACCCGCTGGCCTTCATTAATTACACCACGCCTCACTCACACATACATTAGATAAATTGATAAAATCTATGACTGCACAAAGCTGGACTGAAAGACAGCACAGAGGCACTAATCATGGCAGCACAAGAGCCATAGAGGCTGGGGTCTATCACACCAGGTAAGACCCCAGGTGCAGGCTGTGTAAAGATGCCCCAGAGACAATCCAGCACATAACAGCAGGGTGCAAGATGCTAGCAGGCAAGGCATACATGGAACGCCATAACCAAGTGGCCGGCATAGTGTACAGGAACATCTGTGAGAATAAAGATGTGTTTCTATATACAAATCCAGATGTGATCCTTTATTTTCTGATGTAGTTCTCTCTGGGTACTCCGGCTTCCTCCCACAGTCCAAAGACATGCAGTTATGTGGTTAATGTGGAAATTCCAAAATGCCCGTAGGTGTGAGTGCGAATGGTTGTCTGTCTGTGTTAGCCCTGCGACAGACTGGTGACCTCTCCAGGGTGTACCCTGCCTCTCACCCTAAGACAGCTGGGATAGGCAGATGTGACATCTTTGCACATTGCACTTTATGTAGTCCCATGTTGATTGGTCTTGGAGGAACGTTGTCTCATTTTACCGTGTACTGTACCACTGCATATGGTTGGAATGACAATAAAGCCACTTGACCTTGATCATGAGCGCAGGGCACGGGTGAGGTGGAAACGATGTGCACGGGTGGGGTGCTGCGGTGACTTACCTGCGTCTGTGGCA